>NC_056730.1:266555834-266750834 GCF_019279795.1 Protopterus annectens | reverse complement strand
TCACAATTGGGACGAACCTGTCTTGGTTTCATGAGTAGATGTAGTGAGTCCACAGTATTCAGCCCACTGGTAGTATCTGGCCACCAGTCTGAGAAGCATTGATATGTTCCCACCCATACCCAGCCACATTTCCCAGTTTCACTTCACCGACAATCCAGCTTTGACCTTCCTAGCATGTTGCACGCCCCCTCAACATGCACTCAACTGTTTTTTTCCTGTGACTTCCAGGTATATGAGGTGCACACAACCGCAATTGACACGTGATTCCAGGTATACATGATGGACACATCCCCTGTATTTACATGACACTACACGTTTCTCTCTGTTTTACCTTTGTAATGATAATGAAGATACACACAACACCTTGCAGGACTACAGGGCTGGCTTTATCATTAGAAAGGAATTGTATAGCTAATTTAAATAAACATCTCGGAATACGGTATGCAAACAATGTTTAAATGGTTGCTTGTATTAATGACATGTCTTTCTGAATAAGTCTTGATATTAAAAAAGACAAAAGCACTAGATAATACTTGAGTAGCCGTTGTTTTCCTATTAATGCCTTTTGAATTCCTTCCTGTCCCAAAGTTCATTCTTAGTTATATACAGATATATATCTATAGATATAATAGAGCACATAACAAATGTATATATGGCCAGAGGCACCATTAATGGGGGTGAGTGGGCTCAAGCAACATACGCCTGACACGTATCAGTTTTCTACCCCCCCCCCCACCCAGCCACACAGGTCTGTCATGGAATACAATACCAACCGATGCAAATCACATGACCAGGACATGACACTTCATGGCCACAACATATTAACAGTAAGCCATGCCACCTGTATGATGTGAGGCTGGTATCGATAACATATACAGTACAGTCTGGCTACTATAGTGAATGTACAAAGTGGAAGCAATAAAACATTCCTAAGATTCATATACACAGACACAGGTGCGCAGATACATATATATATGTCTAAATATATATATCTACATATATATATATATATATATATATATATATATATATATATATATATATATATATATATATATATGTTGAAATACATACAAAGAGATGAATAAAACCCTCAGACAGATCATTTATTACAGTAATCAGAAAGCATAACATACGTTGGTGTCAAGGCCAAGGCCTTCAAGTAGTACAATAGGAAAGACAGACTGGGCCACAGGATAACAATCAATCAACAGTAAGTAATGCAGATATACAGGCCAGTGGCCTCTAACTACACTCTGTACTCAATACCTAGGTGGAAAAGATCGAGGTTGATGATGGAATATATCTGTTACATAACAATACATAACTGAAATGATCACAATTGCACTGAAAAACAGAACAGGCTGTACGGCAATAATCAGTAGTGCAGCAATGTTCACAAGGTGAAATGTATGGTAAGCCAGCTTACTACTAATATACCTCCCATATTGTAACACCATAGGTTAATGATGGTGCTCCCACCCCCATAGAGTGACTTACAGGAGCATATAACAATGTTACATACACTGACTTCTACACTGCAGAGGGGCACACGTGTTGCGCAGATGAAGCCCACATATATATGGTGCATATGTTCTGTACACCATTATTCATTGGCATCATACCTGATAACAAGTCAGTCAGATAACAGACTGCTGGACATGCTGTATATAGTAATGGCTTTTACTGAGGACATGACTTGGACAGTCTGTGGTTGTGTGTACAGTACTGTTGTCTGTGTACATAGGGCAGGAGTCTGCAACCTTCAGTATCCCAGGAGTCATGTCTGTCCCCTCACCCACAACAGTAAAGTCATTGGGAACCACAACAGCTAATTGCCCCCTAATATGAAGATTACACTGCATTTAAGGTTTCAAATATTGTTATACTACATATAACAGAATGAATTGTATCAGAGCAATACCTAACATCCACCCATGATTGTGTTCCTGTGTTGGCCCTGGTTGATCTCTGTGTGTGTTTGTGTGTGAGTGGTGCATTACAGTGTCCATTAATCCTTAGAGGTACAGGGAGCCACTACAGCAGGTTGTTAAAGCTGCATGTGGCTCCAGAGCCACAGGTTGCGGACCCCTGAGTTAGGAATTTGAAGACAATCTGTGTATTGTTTATACATACCTTGGGCAGTGCACAGACTGTTCCAGATGCAATGGGTCTTTGTCCTGTACTATGTGATGTTACATGCTTCCCCAGTGTATGGTACCCTATTTACTCACATGTCTGTAGGGCCAGGCACATGTGTTCCATACCACAGACAGCCAATGGACCTCACTGTGCCATGACCAGTGTATGTGCAGTTACTGTATAAGTGGTACATATGAGGATGGTGTTTACCAGATTGTCATTATACTGTCATATTAAGCTTGTGTAATCACATACCCTGTTGTGGAATATGACTGCAGAACATCCTACTGCTGACACATGTACACCTACAACACAACTGGATAACATAATAGAGACCGCAATCAAGCAGTGTACCTAACAGCTGTAATGCATTATTGCCTGATGACTGCACTACCTGAAAAATGTGCCTCACACCCTACCCCCTACAACAAGTTACACTGCAGTACTGTGCTACACTGTTGCACAGTCACCATGTACATCAGAACCATATCAGCCTGTCCCTGCATCGATGGTATGGATGACATGGATGGGGCACATGTATCATCATATGCACAGGTTGTGGTGTTGGTTTGCCAGAGACCAAGTGTGGCCCATACATGTGACACCATGTGTGTGGGTGAGAGGTGTACTCCGGGGAGCTGGCCAAGGTGATATGGTGTGTGTAGGTATGAGGTTGCCCTAGGTGTGTTTTTGAGAGGGTGTGGGCATGCATGCACACAGTTCTGCCATGTGGCTGCCCTACACAGGTGTTTATGGACAGCTGCAGACCATACCTGGCTGGGTGTGCAATTCAATGCCTCTGGCCATGGACATGTGGACTATACCTGCCAGGTGTTCCATGGACATGTCCAGCTACAGCCCTGGATGTGCTACTCTCACCTGTGGATGACATTTGTCCACTGGTACCAGGCCCCTCCTGGGACTGGCCAGCACCACGTGCACATGGCCTGCTGTGGTGTGGTGTGGACAGCACACGCCCACACTGCTGGGGGTGCTACTACCACTACGGGAGCCCCTTGGTGTCCTGCCATATCCACGCTGACTACCAGCTGATGGTGTTGCTGCCCTATTTCCACATGGACGTTGCACCACTTCCACCACATGTTCTAGCATGGACAGACCACGGTTAATGAGGGCCATCATCTCACCAGACTGTCAATCCATGAACTCAGTTACTCCACGGATGGCACTAGCAAATTCATAGGCATTGTAATTTGATGATATGAGAGCAGCCCTCTGCAGCCTGAGGGCCTGTCTATGGTAACATTCTGTACGTGCCTGCGCCACCATGACAGCCTGAAACATGCGTCTGGTGGTAGAACCTATGTTGCCTCTGCCAGGGGCACGATGTCCAGTTGCCCTACCATGAGCACCCTGGGACATCTGCCTATGTGGTGCCCTGCTGGACAACTGGCTATGCCTGCTGCAACCGGCCACAGCAGGCATGGTCACCACACTTTCCTGTGCACTTGCATTAAACACCAGCTGTCCCTCCACTATGGCCACTGGTGATGGGGTGCATATAAGCACTGAAACTGTGTGCAGGGGCATGGATGTTAAAAGGGGGATGTCAAATGTATGCGTTTATGACTGTAAGGACACCTACATCAGATCGGCTGCAGGAGGGAACATGACCCACCTCGCCACCTGTGGGGGAGAACAATAAACGCACTTTAAAACCTGTACATCATTGCCTAACAGTACACACACACACACACACACACACACATACACACACCTGCATTATACCTACCTGCCAATGGCTTTACAGTCAGTCCCACTTGTATGTCCATGTGTTACCCCACCCTGCGTCACACTTGCTAACATGCACACATTGATACCACCCATTAACATCACAGTCCTACGAATGACCACACAAGCGGACACAACACAAGCCCTGTTGCTACTTTACCTGCCTGACCTGTGTGTGGTGGATTTATATGGCCTCACTGTTGTAATTCGGAATGCACCCTCTGTATGGCTGGAAATTATGTGCATGGTCCCTATATGTGTGGGGTGCTATGTTGCATCCATAATATCTCTCACTGGTCCGTCATGAGTATGTAAAGCTCAGTAAATGCCTGATATGCTGCTCCATCAGCCCATCATGTGACAACTGTAATATTTGGATACACTCCCTGGTGTTGACTAGTACTTCCACAATGCATCTGTACAGCTGCATACATGGGTTGTTGGTGACCTTCTCTGCTGACTGCAATATTAAGTGTGTACCTGGAGTCTACCTTCCCTCTGGATGCCTGTGCCATGCTACAGACCATATTATAGTATTTGCTGTCCTGTGAATACACACATGAGAGGTATTCCTCGTGTGTAATGTGACAATCCATATACATGTCCTGCATGGCCATAAAGGGGGGTACAGCTGTCTGAGAACACCACAATCACATGTGCATACGTGGCCACACACACATGCACACACGCATCCTACATGCACCTACCTCCCTCACGTTCAACAGAGTGACCCTGCATGCAACCTAAATAACCAGCAAGAGGAATGCACACACATGCAGGTGAGGTTGCACATTGATTGTACACACAGTAACCCTATTACCCATTCGCCAACATGCAGAACATATGGTACAGAAGAGCATGCAGTTCAACTATAGGCAATCCATGCTAGCAACAGTATACATGTGTGTGATGCTTGTGCTGTGTCACTAGGTGATGCCCTTTCCCTGGATACCACTGCACCCATGTACACAGTATTGCTGTGCACCTGTTCTGCACCCTGCCATGTACTGTTTGCTACAACTCACAAGTGTACAACCCATTGTGGAATGTGTAGTACTGTGTCAGTTATGTCAGCTTTACTTCTAACAGCCCCTATGTTTTTCAGCAACACATAACTGGGATGATATGTGGACAGTTGTCATTGGTGAATGCCTGATGCCTGATGTACAGCTGTCAACATAAACAAACCGTGTATGACCACTGCAATAGTCATACACTGAGAACCATCAGTGCATACTGTGACTATGGTGGGTGTACACACCTTTATGCATTTCACACACACAACCATGATCTGCCATGGGACCACATCACTGTATATCTTAGCAGTACATGGGTCTGGTATCCTGGTATGTCACATATGTCCTGTAGTTTCACATACAGTGTCCACTGATGGTGTTAGGTGTGCAGCTGCTGACCATAATGCATACACATCATGTGGGCATATGTGCACACACCCCTAACGTGACAGTTTATCATACCTCTTGTTGTATGTACGACAGCAGTCATTGCTCCTGGCAGAGGTATACCAGCATGGGCCATGTGCATTTTCCAGTGTATGTTCAGTCTGCCCTACACATGTCCCCCTATTCTGCATGATTGCAAGGTCTACTCATGTGCACATCCCATGGTGTTCACACACTGCCATCACTATTGCTGTGTGTGTAGGTTTACAGCTTCCACAGGTCCTGACTCTGACTATGTACAGAGAGAGACATTCCTACTATCCTTAGTTTCCCAACTGCAGTATACTGGTGTGTCATGCTGTGACCTCCCTTCTGCTCTTATGTAGATGCATGACAAGTAAGCCCTACACGTGTGTCACTTTGCAGTGTCCCATACACTGAATACCACATGTTGCTGCCTAGACCCAAATGATATTGTGGAGTACTGTAATGACTTATGCCATAGTGCAACTCTGCAGCAGTTGCCATTGTCCTACAGGTATATACACTACTGTTGCACTGCATATGGGTGTTCTTCAGAACATGTCAGTACAATAGGCCATGTCTGCCACCAGTAAATTACTCCCTGTGTACACATTCCACAGTGACAGGATGTTAACATGCAGTGGTCTGACATACCCTTCCAATACCACCGTCATGCTATCTCCTTTGAGACTGTGCATTTCACAGCAACAATACATGCAGATGCACAGCATGCATTCAGGGTAGGTGTGTTAGATGTGTGCATGGCATATGCCATCACCATTACATACTTGTTGTGTTGGCAAGCATCTACATAAAACATACTCACCAGCTACAGGCTGCTGCCTTGTTATCCCGGGGGGACCTACATAAGAGGGTGAGAGAAGAAAGGTAAGTGGCCACACCTGTGGCAATGCTACAGGCTGGGTGCAGTATTAACATACATCAATGGTAGATTCCCACAATACTACCAAATCTGGACATCAGCTTATCACTACACTACAGCAACACAATATATCTATGACATTTTGGGTATGCATGTTCTACCTGTACCAATGGGGATGTTTACACAACAGTGGTTTTCCGATGTGCTCTGTGTCCTTACCTGCATGCTCCTCAGCCGTTGTGTGGGTGACACCCACCTCCATGATGTACTGCAGTTGTTGTAGACTGTTGGGACAAGCAGGTGCCATGAGGCTGGCCAGAAGCTCTTCCACACATGTCGGGGGAAGGATGGTATGATTCCCCCTGGGGCAAGGTGATCCCCCATACTTCAGCAGCACGGTGCCGGACATGGTGATGCAGGTCACTGCAATGATGCCAGACCTGCTCATATGTGTGATTGGGATGTCCGACATCATTGACCCTGTGGAGTATGTCGTTCCACAGGGCAGACCGCTCCTGCAGCTCATGTGCATGCCTGCCAAACAGCACAGCATAGTGGTGGATCATGTATGTGAACAATATCTCGTTTTCTTCATTTGAGAATGCAGGCAAACATACATGTGCCATAGGGTCTGTAAGACATAAAGATGTACACAGGTCTGAGCAACTCATACAGCAAGGTTATGACAGTTCTTAATACACATCTCTGTCACCCCCCCCCCACCATATCAGCTTCAAATGACTGTGCACACAACTCATTAGTTACGGCTATGGCTTAACTAGCAGTTGGACATATATTATATTGAACCACACCTTTTGCTATGTGATTGTAGTCATGTCTCCTGTGTGGTCACTATTATTGCTGGCCTGTTACACACTATTCACCTGCATGCCATTGTCAGGGCTACTATGGTTACATGTATGCTAGTGGTATGGCTGATCTGTGATTGCTGCACATCTGTCAGTCTGTGTTATTGGGGATATCTGTGCATGGTGTTTGAGATGTATCAGGGTTGTGTAGACTATTACTACCACCATATGTTCTATAACAGTGACACAATAACATGTATATGTTTTATTGGCCAACAGATCAGTCTCTCCACAACCATCTGCCTATGATACCTGGCCACATCACATGTATGTCCCAACATGGGGCTTCTTCATGTACTGTTACAGCAATACCAGCAAGTGGAAACTCCCAGGGCATGTTGCCCCCCCCCCCAGGGCACATAGACATGTTCCCATTCCCTGGGCTCAGGTCTAGGTTCTGTGCCATACCGGCCTCCACAGACATATGAGGGATGTACTGAATCAGTCTGAAGGACACAGTACACATTCACAGGGCCAACATGCTCATCCTGCGCAGCCTCCAGACAAGGCACCTTAAGGACGTGGACAGCTGTTTTAAGTAGCATTGGGTGGGAGGCTTGTTCCCATTGTGGCTATTTTTGTGCCCATGGGGCATTCACATCACAGAAAACACACACCATCCTTGGTGTTTAGCCACCACATGTGTCACATACCACCCCTGTAGACTGCCTCTATATCTACCACACCTGACCACTTCCGCATGTGTAGCTGTCATACTTCCCCATATTCCCATTGCATACTTCACAGATGTGGGCTATGTGGTGCCAACAAGGGAATAACATATGACATACCCCTCCATGGTGCACACACTGCCAGCTGTAGATATCTGTGTGTATTGCTATGTGTACTGCTGCCTCGCACATAGCACGCATCACTGTGGTAGTAATATAGGGTACATATCTGTACAGACATATATGTTTGTGTGTGTGTTTGTATTGATGTAGACATGTGCATATATGTATATATCTATGTTGTATCTTTCGGCTTTTCCCGGTTAGGGGTCGCAACAGCGGAACTCCGGTCTGCTAATGATTGGCAGTAGATTTTTATGTAGAGAGTTGCCAGCCCTGAAGCACAGCCTTCAATGAAAGTACGCCCATTCAGGCATGTCTCCACACAGAAGACGCTTTAGCTGAGAATCGAACGGGACAATGTCTTACTGTGAGGCGATTATATGTGTAAATATATGTGCACATATATATGTATACACATGGGTATATATATATATATATATATATATATATATATATATATATATATATATATATATATATATATATATATATATATATATATATATATATATATATATATATATATATATATATATATATATATATATATTTCTGGACATACATGCTGATATAAATATATATCTTTATATATTACATATGTGATATATGTACACATATGCATACCTTTATGTGGGGTACATTCAGACATCAGCTCCACAATCTCACCACACCTTCCTGCACAGCTGCAGTGTTCTGCCTTGCTCCAACATGGACAGGTGCCACATATGCAATTGGCCTGACATTAGTGGGGTATATGTAGATGCCTATTGCAGGTAAGCATGTTACACACCTATGGCACCCCGACATGCTGCAATACACATTCACCTGAGTATCCTGCAACTTATGGCCTGTGTCTGCCACATGGCCTTCATAATATAACTGTTTGTAAGCTTCTGAGCAACCAGGCCTCTCTGTGTTGGACGGACACCTTCTAGCTTACATTTGTTTCATAGAACTAGCCAGTTTTTCAGTTGCAACACTCTAGTGTGTTTCCTTGAACTAAGCAGTTATGCATGACTCAATTTAAGCACTAATTAAGCTAGCAGTTGCTACAGCACTCAACTGTCCTCACTTGTCTTGATGGACACAGTTTTTAGTACTTAATAAATATGCACATATGCAGGCATGTGTAAGGGTCAAGTCCCAGTGTTTTCTCCTGTCTAGCTGCTGCATCTGGCCATCTTGGGGCAATGCAGTTATTGACTCATGTACACAGACAACCCTCTCCTCCTACCACCTAGCAATACAATGTGTGAGAGATGCAGTTATATAGCCAAACAGGAATCAAAGCTCTCTTCACCCAAGACTGGACTAGGCAGTCAAGAGGAGTAGGTGAACACTTGCACCACACCACACTCACCACATAGTCCCTGAAAACCTACACCAACAAAACACACACATAGAAACACAAATACACACCTACATTTGAGTAGGCTCTCAGTAAACACCTGCCCAAGCAACATGGACCTCCAAAACAGAAACGCAAGCAACCTCTACCCCCCAACACAACTCAAATGACACATAGCCCAAAAAGCCAGTGTGCCACTCAACCACAACACATAAAGCATAACAACAAACCCAACATTCTAGTCATAGCTGACTCTATAGTCAAACACACTGATGTTCCACTCACCAGGCTATACAAGGCAAAAGTTACTGTCAGCTGCCTGTATTGTGCCAGGAACCAACACATAATGCATACACTCAGGACACTCCACAGCAAGTACAACTATGACTCCATGTGTGTGTGAATGACCTGGACCATACCTCCCTGGACTGCATGATAAGGGACATGGAGGAGCTATCCATTCTTGTATCCCAGGCAGGTATGACACTTGCCCCGTGTAGCATTTTGCCATCACCAAGAATGATACCATGGTGCAATGACAAAATGATTAACGTCAACAATTGGCTAAGCTTCTTGTATCATTCTAAGTGGATCCAGTATCTGTCTGCCTGGAATATTATGCCGGACAAGCCACAATGCTTTGCCAGAGATGGCCTGCACCTGTCGCCCCTGGAATTCTCGGTACTGGCAAAGGCTGTCGACATCTCTATAGTGCCTTTCTTAGGCAGGGTTTAAATGACAAATTCACCACCATAACAGGTAGAAGCAAGCAAAATCTGAGGGTATTACTACTCAAAGCTAGTAGTCTACACCTCAAAAGGCACTCACTCGAGGCACTCCTTAGAATGGAGAACATTGACATCTGTGCAGTGACAGAGACTTGGTTCAAGGATCCAGAGAGTACCCCTGCATTACCAGGCTTTAATTCATACCACACCTTTCGGCCACCTAACCTGGACCATAACACTTATGGCAGAGGTGTGTCCATATTCATTGAGGATGTCCACACCTCCAGGCTAGTTGCTCAGCATAATACATCCAAGATTATCCAAGTGCAACTATCTCTGGGCAAGGCCCCAATCCAAATTGTAGCTTGCTACAGATCACCTGCCATGCCCCAGGATTTCCACTCCTCATTTCTTGATACAGTGGAAAATATTAGGGTACAACCTAACACCCTCATAATGGGTGATATCACATACCTCACCATTAACTGTGAAAAGTTGTCATGTACCAACGCTTGTGCTCAATGTTTTCTGGAATTCATCAATTCCAATGCCTTGGATCAACTTAGCCACACCCACATCAGGGGCAGCTATATCCTAGACCTGGTCATTACTAACATGCTAAACCGGTGCTCTACACCAGAGGTCAGTTCCTCGTAGGTCAGATCTGAACACAAGCCCCCAACCCCAGTTAGGAAATCCACCATTAATACTGTCTTCAAAGCCAACTTCAGACTTCGTAAGACAAATGTGGGAAACTGCACAACACCCATGCTGACAGACAATAGAGATATGACTGCTGAATCCTACACAGATGCACTTTATAAGCACTTACACAAGTGTATGGATCATGCAATCCCTAACAGAACAAAGATGCCATTCTCCAATGAAATGGAAGCCAATTTGCTGGTCACCTGCCATAAACAAACTCTACAACAGAAGAAATACACTGTTGCAAAACAGAGTAAAACCCCATGATTGGAGGAAGTCCCTGTTCAGCCTCAGTAAGAAGCTTGGATCCCTCATAGGGTCTTCCAAAGTTAGCTACATAAATAAAATCACCACTGACTCTGAGGACAACCACAAAACATTCTATATCTATGTCAAGACTCTCAACATCAACACTCACATCTGCTCTGTCTTATAGCACACTTGCACTAAATATACAGAACACACTGATATTGCTAACATCCTGGCAGATAGGTTCAGTGCTGCCTTTACCCCCCTCTCATACCCTAGGGGACTCATCTCTATACCAGAAGAATGCAAAGTTCCTGTACTCATGGCTGCACAGGGAAGCACACTTTCCAAAGGCAAAAACACAGCATCCATGGCACCTGCAACATCCCAGGCTGCGCTTTACTTGAACTACAAAATGAACTGGCACACCACCTAAGTACCATGTTCAATCATAAGCTCATCTGAGGCTATCTGCCCACTGAATGGTGCACAGCAATGGTTATCTCACTCCACAAAGGGGGAGCCACCACAGACCACAGGACCTACCACCCCATTAGCCTGGCGAGCATGGTCTGCAAGGCTATCGAACATATCGTCATGGAACCTATACACAATGACATTGGTAATCCCCAAACTCTGGAACTTACCCTAGTTTGGGTTGGTAAAAGACAGATCATGTCTCCTACACCTGATAGGCTTCTTGGAAGCGGTCAACAAAGCTGTAGATGAGGGTAAGGTGGTTCACACAGCCTATCTCGATCTTGCCATGCCATTCGACATGATCCCCCACTCTGGAATTTTATAGAAACCAACTAAACTAGGTATACATCCGTATGTGAAAGATGAGTTGCCAACTGACCCACTGACAGACACCACACTGTGAAGGTAGCAGACTCCAAGCCCAACATCAGACCAGTAACAAGTGGAGTAACACAGGGTTCAGTGCTGGGTCCTCTCCTGTTTGGTATCTACTTCTCTGATGTACATGCTAACACAGAAGGTCTTTGGCTAATGAATTTTGCATATGACTGCAAACTAGGAGCCATACTCGACACTCCAGACAATGTCGACATCTTACAAAAGGGCCTCACTGGGACAGATGGCTGGTGTCAAAGCCGTGGGCTGAAGCTGAAGGCCAGCAAGTGCATTGTCATCCCTTTTGGTGAAAACTCTGTACCCATGAACTAAGACATAGGCAGTTGTCAACCTAACACCAAAAGTATGATAAGACACCTTTGGACACAGGTGGACCATAGTCTCTCCTTTGATAATGACATAGCCAGAGTAGTCAAGGAATTCTTCTACATGGCACACCTCATCACAAAGGGTTTCTCATCCAGGGAAAATAGGCCATTGCTCCACTCTAGTCGTCACTCATTAGACCCAATATAGAGTACAGCGCCCCTATTGGTATGCACCTCACAAGACATGTACAACAGCTGGAACGGCCACAAAACTACCTCACATAGAGGATTACCAACCTCAGACAGATGCCCTACACACACTGTGTCATTAAACTGCAGATTTACTCTGTAGCATATTGCCTACTCAGAGGCGATTGCTGCATAACATATACAGCTATGTCACACCCAGTGCTTTTGGACATGCTCCACTTAAAGTTATCCTAATCCATCTGAGCTGAATGCTGTATGGACCTACACCATGTCACCGCAATAAACAACACATGCTGGAGGGATACATTCCGGTCCGGGATACTTCCCATACTATAGAACTAACTACCTATCTATATCAAACAATACTCCTCAGTAGCACTCTTCCAGTTAAATCTGGATGACTGGCAGGGAGATAGGGATTTCACACCAAGGATAACTTCTGTGGCTCTGCTTGACAGTGGCCCAGGAGATTAAAGATCTTGGGTGGCAAAAGCCAGGGTAACTATTGGCTAGGCTTCTACAGGCCCTAGGGCCAATAGCCTAGTACCTACCTCCAAAACTATGCACCTATGATGGCATTATGTCTACCACCAGCTATTGGCCATGTAATATACAAACTTCCAATTACACAACACACACTATGATGGCTTACATCCTATGTGTCAGTGCTGACCTGCACAGTTAAGGGCTATGGCCCACTACCCACAGGAACAGACACTATTGTCCATCACAGTTGTTCAGTTGAACATCATCACAACAACACATGATGGCACATATAGCTATTTCAAACTTTTCTATCCCATTATGATGGAACACGTACTACATTCTATTACATGTATATGCACTTCACATACCTCTTGTTGGACATATGTCTAGTTGAATAGAAGCTGGCTAACTAGTTTGCAGAGCTTTTTTTTTTTTTTTTTTTTTTTTTGGTTCTGGTTCTGGTACTGGTTCTGCTGCTGGTACTGGTTCGTGTTCTGATTCTGGTTTTCTCTCTGTCTCTCTCCTTCTCTCTCCAGTAAATGGATTGAGCTGCTTTGAATAGATTGCATCCGGGCTTTAGTAGGTGATGCATACGATCAGGTGATGGCCTCTGCACCAATCTGTGTCCTCCACTTGCTAACTGCATGCAGCTTGCTGTGTAGTACTCCCAATTACCCCATCCTGGTAACCAGCTACTATATATCCCTACATCGTGTGGGGGTGGTCCCTTTATATTTCCTTTATGATGGACATCCTCCTGTGTGTGGGCATCGGTGTGACATATGGCAGGTAGCAATATCTCTTACAGGAGAACCAACATACTCAGGCCATCTTCATATTTTTAGGTGTTTCCAGAACTACAGACAGAGTGTGAGTAGAGTTGTGTTATCCTTTGTATAGTACTTGTGTTGCAGGGTGTGTGTGTACATATTAGTCTACCTTGGAATGCAGTCTGTCTGCATAGCTCTCAGCTGTGAGCCTATCCTATTGGTGGCCAAAGCTGTGCCTATTATGCTTTGTCTGTCCACCGCACAGGTCCTGTGTCAGGTATTGTACTGGCAGTGTGTGTGTGTTGAGTGCTATCAGTACAAGGCTACATCCATTGAACTTTCTAACATAAATCCCCTGACTAAGGGTATGTTGCAGACTATCCTGTAACACCAGTGACATGCTTAGTGCATGGCAACAATTGTCCAGATATAGGCCTGTGTTCCAGCCTCTGTCCTATACCTACATACTAAGCTTTGTGTGGATATCAGAGGTGAGCTGACTTAAGGTGTCTAGATGTACAGTAACATACACTTCACCTATATTTGCATTACGTGCATTAAGTGGGTTGATGCAGGCCTACTGCCTCCTGCCATACAGAGTATTCTGTTTGTCAGTGGGCTTGTGATGGTGCTGGCTATGTCTTGTTATATAACAGTTACATCCCATTTGATCAACTGACATCTTTACCACCTACTGAATCTGTACAGAGTGTACATGGGCTGCTGAACTGTACACCTGCATTACTTGCTGTTCATTGTTTGGTATCCCGGGGCCCAGTTTATCTTTACTATTGTCACATCTGCAGGGCTTGGCATGAACAGCAACAGTTGTGGTCCTTTCCAGAATGCTGTATTAGTATACCTGTTTCACATTTGCATTACCCTTTTTATATGGATGTCAGTGTCTGAACAGCTATATGACATGGCATCTAGAACTGTTATCATACACAAATAAAGGTGTTCCATTTACACAAATCTGTGTGTGGTGTTTTTTCCTATAACCTCTCTGTGGGAATATGTTGCAGGCGACAATTGTCATTTGTATAGCTGAACCATACATTGTCCAGGTGTTCAGGTGTTAACTGTAGGCATAGTGGCAGTTCCATATTGTGTGCACCTTCTACATATGTATCTTAATGTACATATCTCTGAGTGTGTAGGTGTAGTCACATGTATATCTATATGTACTAAATATATATATATATATATATATATATATATATATATATATATACATACATACATATATATATATATATATATATATATATATATATATATATATATATAAAACTATACTGTATCTGCATATATGTGTCTGTGTATATTTATCCTGGGGCTGTTGATGGCTTCCACATTTTAAATTTCCTATGGGAGCCAGATTGTACTGCATGATATGTTAGCATTTCCAGCCTGACATCGTATATATATATATATATATATATATATATATATATATATATATATATATATATATATGTCTACATATATTGATATGTTGCATGTGTTTAGAATTTACATTATTTACAAATACACATACATATACCTAATTAACTACATTTCCTATACTGCTGAATGACTGTGCTGGATGATATGTTTGTGATAACATCAGTGCTTATGTATATCTGCTATGGCTTAAGGGTAAATCACATTGGCTGTGGTCTGCAGGATCCTGAGTTTGATCCTTGCTGAGTCTATTTATTTTGTTGCTGGGCAGAACAAGGGCCATTGGATACACAGTGATTAAGGCACTTTTAAGCAGTTGTGAGCCAGTTTGAGCGGGTTTGCGCGAAGGTAAGCACTGCTAACCTCTGGTTACAGTTTCCTATACTCAGTTAACTTCTACTTTGTTTAATCTGTGTGGGCAGTGCTTACCCCCATGCATACACACTTAGACACGCTTACTACCGCTTATTTGTGCTTATACCTACTGACTAGTACCTTATTCATTATGACACTAACACCTCACATGTGCATTTCATGCAGTGCTCCAGTTCGCATTTAAATATTATTATGTAGGTTACACGGCAATAAGTTGTTAAATATGTTCATATACTGATTTCACATGGAAAATGATATGTGCTGCAGTGGGATTCAAACTGGGAATGCCAGTTTGTTAGGTGGATGCTTTAACCACTACACTGTTGCTGTGCTGTTTCATTTGCATATATATTCCTTGTTATCCTCTTCAGCCTTTTCAGTTGCTTTAGCTATAGCTAAGTGATGGGCAAACCCACGCACCTACGGTTAGCTGTACTCTGGGTTTTAAAAACAATAAATGAAAGGGTTTCTGCATTTTATTTAAATGCACTGTTTCTGTTGAACACATGGGGACTGTTGCTATGGATATGCGGACATCTATGAGCAGTCTTGCTCATTTATTTACGCATTCTTTTGTTCTACTTTGCAGGGCTGTGTTTATTCTGGGAGCTCTGCTCTCAGATATGCCCCCTGCACTCGTCCAAGCTCCGTGTAGCATTAGGAGTTCCAGCAGCGCGCCTTCATTAATATGCATGGCGCGCTGCTGTCCTCCCCTTAAACTGCTGCTTCCATGCAGGACAAGATTAGTCCTTCACGGAGGATTAGTAAATCTGGGGGATTATCTTTTTTTTTAGCTTATTAACTAACCAACACTTACTGTGGACACATTGCCGAAATTAACACTTTTGATCTGCTGTTGTGTTGAGTTTAAATTGCATTACACTTTTGCATCTTATTGGTATTATATTCTTGTTCACTTTTGTTTTGCTGACTGTAGTGGCATTAAGTTTAAACAACACTACATTATTGTGCCTTGTTGCTTTTAAACTATTTACTACTGACATTATTTAAGATAATACTCCAGTATTGTTTGTTACTTAAACTAGAGAGGTAAAGCACATGTACTTATTTTCTGAGTTACTGACTGCACTTTTTGATCATTGGTGTTGCATTTGTATTTGTTACTGATTAATATAGTGTTACAGTATTTAAAGCTTCTGTTCAGCTAGAGAGTACAGTGTCACCTTCGTGATATACCTTTATTACTTGGCTGACAGCTATACTGTTATTATATTTGAAGCTATTCATTTATTTTATCTGTAGACATTACAGTTACAGCATCTGCATCCACTGAGTGACACTGCCCATTGTTCATGGTGTTTACTGGTTAGGGAGAGATGCCATTAATCTACTGGGTTCAGCTGTTTGGTTAAATTTGTCACTGATACTCCATTTCCTAATTGATCCTACATGGTCTGTCACTTTACATTTCTTTACTGCACTTACAAATGCTACACAGTCACAGCTCATTCTTTTTTTCCTCCAACTATATCCTTGTTTATCACCTTTTCTATCCTAGTCACTTATCCTCTTCTGTCTAAAACCAAAAGTAAGTTAATAACCTATCCTACACCTCTCCATCTGCACTGGCCAATATAGAATCTCAGTCAGCTGTTTTCTATTCTGTAGCCAGTCTGATAGCATTAGGTATTTTGGAGCAGTGTAGTAATTGACTCATACTTACCGAAAACCTTTTTTTGCTACCTCACAATGATTCAGTATATGAGAGGTGCATGTACTTACTTAACTTAGATTCTGTCTTCTCACCTCAGAAAAATTTGGTAAGGGCAGCACATATACATACACAGCACAGAGCACTTCCACTAAACCAGCTTCCTCTGAAGTTGTTAACAAAAACACTACCACAGCTTCTCAAGTTAAAGATTATGAAACCCAAACCTTTTGACAAAGTTATGGTAACAGCAACAAACATGCAAAATCATTAAGCTCTGTCAAGTACATCTTATAGAATGTTCCTTTTTGGTTTATTTGGTTTTCATTTTGAAACATCTGACCTACTCTTTGGTGTGTTTGTGTTATTGTTTTAAACCTCAGTCATAAGTTCAAACAGCAAAGATGCTCCCTACATTGATCAATTACATTACACCAGGTTAGGCAGAGTCCCTCATTGACTCTCTTCAAGATGAATCTTGATGAGTGGATGGGAGATCGTAGGTTTACCCCGGGTATCACTTCTGTGTCACTGTTAGACAGAGGCACAGTATACTAACCTCGAAAAAGGGCATAGCAAAATTAATTTAATATGGGTGGCAAAAGCCAAACACACTCTGGCTAGGCTTATAAATGCCCTAGGGCAGATAGCCTAGTATGAACCTATGAACTTATGAAGCAACTGTATGACAGTGGCAAGCCACTTTGCAGTTAAGCCATGATAAAGGACAACTTATTATTCTATAAATAAAAACTCAAAGGGGGATATTTCAGGGTGATTCTTTGTCACCGCTGCTCTTTTGTCTTATTCTTAATTCATTACTCTGTCTACTTAACAAATTAGGTCATGGCTACAATTTGGCTTCTAGAAAACAACAAAGTGTAAAGACTTCTCATCTTTTTGTGGATGATTTAAAACTGTATAGTTTGTCAGATGAGGAACTGAAAGCACAACTATACGTGGTCAAAACTTTCCCAGACGATATGTGAATGTCATTTGGTCTTTATAAATGTGAAAAAGCAACCTTTAAAGCAGGAAAGCGGCTGCACCAAGAAATCATCAGTTTGGGACAAGAATGTGATATAAAAAAACTTGAGCAAGAAGGAGTATATAAATATTTTGGAACTGATGAAGGATCAAAAATAAAACATAAATGCGAATAAAACCTAGAAGGGATATTTTAGAAGACTAAAATTAATACTTAAAACAGCTCTGACATCTAAGAACAAAGTCCAAGCTATAAACCAATTTGCTTTCCCTGTCCTAACTTACAGTTTTGGAGTGATTGATGGGCCCCAAAAGGTATTGGATAAGTTAGACTGGAAAACAACAAAAAATGCTTCATGCTTGTCAAAAGATTTATAAAAATCAGTGTATACCAAGATTATATATTCCCCATTCTGAAGGAGGTATGGGCCTCCTAAAAATTGATTATGTGTATAGTTCTGCAGTCTTAGGACTGCATGTATATCTGCTGACCTCACAAGATTCAAGCATAGTGAAAGGTTTTAAACATGAGGAGAGCAAGTCTAAGATGACTTCCCTGCTTAGTTTAGCAGAAGCATATCTGTGCCAAACTGGAATGGAAATCAAAAAAAGAAGTAGATAAAAATCAGGCAGCAACTGAATATGCCAAAAAACAAAATAAAGAATATAAGATGAAAAATTGGATGAGAAGGCAAGAAATGCAGAAAATGTATAAATATAGTTGGAAGTACAGAAAACTCTTCGAATAACCTCATGTTGATCAGTACCAAATACAGGAATACGTAATGAGAGGTGAATTTAAACCAAAAGATGAAAGGTTTATATTTGTGGCCCAGGATAGTGGACTACATGCAAATTGGTTTACAAAGTCCACTGAACATGTGGGATAAACAGGCAAATGCAGGTTTTGTAAAACAGAATTGGAAACAGTCACACATCTTGTTGCTGGATGTGATACACTAATGGCAGAAGGACTGTATTCTGAAAGGCATAATAACATGGCAAGACTGTTGCATTGAGGATTGTGCAAATATTATAATAATGAAGTAGCTGAGATGCATTGGAAACATCAACCACAAAATAGTATAGAAAATTATGAAGTTTATGTTACATGGGATCACCCATTACCAAAAGATCAAAAAGTAGATGCGAAAAAACAGGTATAGTAATCAATGAAAAGAAGACAAAAGTATCATTGATCATTGAAATTGCTACACCCAGTGACAACAGTGTGTTATGTACAGACAGACAGAAAGTCATAAATTACCAATATTTACAGGTGGAAATGAGGGCAGTGTGTAACAAGGATATCTAGACAGTCTGAATAGTAGTAGGAGCAATGGGTCTTAAAAAATAATTCAAAATTGTACTTACTGTAGATATGTTACTGATCATGTAGCTCCATATGAATTGCATAAGGATTAATTTCTGGGCATATTCTGGGTGCTGTGAAGAGCACTTCTGGCTAATATCAAAGATTGAAACAATACTAATTTTATGAACTTTAATCATACTTTGACTTAGGAATGGAGTCTATTCCTGTTATGGAATTAGAAAGCAAAAGACTTGGAGAAATTAAAAAAAGAGCAAAGCAACCACCTTCACCCTTCATACCCACACCTAGGCTGTATACCTCTAAGAGTCAAAACAGTGCAGACTTCATGCCCTTATGGCCCACTCTGACTAAATCAAACCATGATAATGTTTTAGTAATAGGTGACTCTGTTTTAAGGTATATGTAAAAGCTGAAACGCACAACCACAGGCTACAAGAAATTGCGCTTTTCAGAGTAAAATTAAAACTTTAATTATTAAGATGTAAAATAAGATGTAGAATATTAAAATAAAGCCCTTTGTTGATTTATATATGATAAGCGCTTTTGGCTAAAAGCCTTCATCAGATCATAAAGAATTGGGGTCCATAGGGCTAAAATAAATGAATGAACTCCAATCATATGGCTAAATCTGAGCCAACGCCTTCTTTCAAACCAATAAATTCTCAACCAGTCGGAGACATAATAAGAAACACACCTCCATGTTGCAGATTAAAGACAACTTCCTTAAAGAATGAACACAAAACCGGGCTAGGGCAGCCTTATTAACACTAGTCCATATTAATGTTGCTTCATTTCTTTCTTCCCCTATAAATACTTAGGGTTTATATAAATAACATCAATTCTTCTTGAGTGAAACTTTACAAAAGCCTATTGGTTCTAATTCCATTGCATAAAGGTACATAAATGATCATTGGTTAATTTTTTCTAAGATCAAAATATCGGTCAAAGCATTACTCCTCTAAACAGAGGACATAAAAAGGCAGTATCTCTTAATGATATAATGGGAAATGGCTTCTTGTGCCGACAAAATCAAACTCCATGAGGTTACTAGTTATAAGTGAAAACTACTTTCTTCTGAAATAGATGCATACCAGGCTGAAACAGCCTTGACACCACTGGCCCATATTACTGTTCCATTGGTACATTTTTCCACTATTAATAACAAAAGCACACATAGATGTCATCAGTTCTTGATAAGAACTTCTCAAAGGATGTAATTATTCAAAATCCATTACATAAAGACAAATGTGCAGTTACTTGTTGTTTATTCCAACACAGACTGTCTGTGCCACAAACCATATATCAACTACTAAAAGGACTTAAAGCATGCTGACATAATGGAGGACAATTTCCTTTGCACTACAGAACAACCTAATCAGTATCTAATGCTTCACTTATCTCTGTTGGACATCAATATAGTAAAAATTCCTTTCTGTAAAGTTAAAGCAAATTTCACATTCTTCTGCAAATAAACCAACAACAGGGTCCTTAGTCCACTTCTCAATATACTGATATGCGCCTTCCCTTTAAAATCGGCTTAAGTGATACAACTGCATTCAAGCCTGGAGGGCAATCTGCTCTGAGATTAATGATCCAGTTTACCTCACATATTTCAGTCCTGTTACTTATGTCTCCACCTACAGGACCTTCAAAGATACTGTCAATGGCGTTAAACATAAAAGAGTGTAAGGGATGCTGCATGGCATGATTTGCCAAAGAGTTCTTATGATCTTTGTGCTGAATGTCTCTCAGATGGCACAGCATTCTGTCCTTGAATTGTTGGTTGGTTTTGCCTGCATAAAATGCAGGACACTTTGAAAAGGTGGCTAAGTAAACAATATGTTTACTATTGCAGGTGGCGCTGCATGAAAAATGACGTTCCAATCCCGTAATTGGATGCTTGAATAAGTTGCTGGTATATATCACAGGGCAGACTTTGCACCTGCCACATTTGAAAGTTTTTTTTCCTATTGATACATCCTTTACTAGAGAAACCATCCATTGTACATAGCAACATTTTCAAGTTCTTTTTGTTTTTAAAGATAAATCTTGGCCTCTCGCTCACTATTTCTTTCAATGTTTTAAGGTATATAGATACCTCCCTCACCAGCCTGGAAAAGAGTAGAGTAACCATTAGCAGTCTTTCTCGAACCAAGGATGTAACAAGGGCTTTTATATACCCCATCCTGACAAATGCAGTTATAACATGATGGTGGTCCATATGCGGAAGAATGACTGTAGATGCTCTACCCAGAGGGCCATAAAGAAGGATATGACTGAGTTTGTTATGCATGTGTCTGAGGCCAGAAAGTCACTTGTCATGAGTGGTATTTTGCCATCATCCAGAATTATGCCGAAATTCAAAGACAAATAATTGGCTTTAATAAATATAGTATAGTCCCAACCTGAAGGAGCTTCCTTTAGTCTGCTGTCTGTGCTCACTTTTGCTCGGGCCATTCACACGCCTCGGGATTGCACCCCACCACCACCACCACCGCCTTCGGTTCTGAAGCAATTTTCAGGTAAAGCTCAAATCAACCCTGGGAAATCTCAACTTATAAATACAAGCCTTCCAGTAGAATTAATTATTAGTTTGCTCAGGCCATCCACAAGCCTCAGTATTGCACTCCCCCACCACTATCACCGCCTTCGGTTCTGAAGCAATTTTCAGCTAAAGCTCAAATTAGCCCTGGGAAATCTCAACTTGTAAACACAAGCCTTCAGTAGAATTAATTATTAGTTTGTTCTGGCCATCCACAAGCCTCGGGATTGCACCCCCCCACCCCCACCACCACCACCATCGCCTTCAGTTCTGAAGCAATTTTCAGGTAAAGCTCAAATCAACCCTGGGAAATCTCAACTTGTAAACACAAGCCTTCAGTAGAATTAATTATTAGTTTGCTCGGGCCATACACAAGCCTTGGGATTGCACCCCCCCACCCCACCCCCACCAACATCGCCTTCAGTTCTGAAGCAATCTTCAGCTAAAGCTCAAATCAGTCCTGGGAAATCTCAACTTGTAAACACAAGCCTTCAGTAGAATTAATTATTAGTTTGCTCGGGCCATCCACAAGCCTCAGTATTGCACTCCCCCACCACCATCACCGCCTTCAGTTCTGAAGCAATTTTCAGCTAAAGCTCAAATTAGCCCTGGGAAATCTCAACTTGTAAACACAAGCCTAGAGTAGAATTAATTATTAGTTTGTTCGGGCCATCCACAAGCCTCGGGATTGCGCCCCCCACCCCACCCCCACCACCATCGCCTTCAGTTCTGAAGCAATTTTCAGCTAAAGCTCAAATCAGCTCTGGGAAATCTCAACTTGTAAACACAAACCTTCAGTAGAATTAATTAATAGTTTGCTCGGGCCATCCACAAGCCTCGGGATTGCGCCCCCTCCCCCACCACCATCGCCTTCAGTTCTGAAGCAATTTTCAGCTAAAGCTCAAATCAGTCCTGGGAAATCTCAACTTGTAAACACAAGCCTTCAGTAGAATTAATTATTAATTTGCTGGGGCCATCCACAAGCCTCGGGATTGCCCCGCCCCTCCCACCGCCTTCTGTGCTGAAGCAATTTTCAGCTAAAGCTCAAATCAGCCCTGGGAAATCTCAACTTGTAAACACAAGCCTTCAGTAGAATTAATTATTAGGTGAATGTCATTGAATTTGTTTTTAACAATTTTATCTTACTTTGTGACCATCTTTGTGTGGTGAGCACAGCTGCATTGAGCTCCATTCAGCTTCTAACTTGGAGAGCTTTAATGAAGTTGGCCACTAGGTAAGAACATACTCTACTAATCCACCCTTCTTACCATAGCTGGGTGAAACTTTTAGTTAAAGCATACTCCCCATTCTATATTTCCAACTTCCCACTCCCTCCTAGGGAAGTTAACCACAGATTAATTATTATAGAATCTTACCTTACCTTATCTTTAGGCTAGGCTACTTTCCTGCTCAGTCAATCTCTTGCTGTTACTGATAGGTTTCTGCAGCTTTAGGTCCTCTTGCTCTAGCCCGCTCCATTCGCCCTTTGGGCTCACTCCGCTCCCCTCCCTGCCCCCAAATTCCACCTGCCCCTAGAGCTACTACACTTATAGCCCATGTATCCCCACCCCCTCCACAACAGCCTATTACTATCCCTCAGTCATCTGATCCACTCCCACTTCTACAGCACACCCTCCACCTCACAAGAAACTCCTCTGTACACCCCACCCACACCATGCAAGGTATACTAGGACTACTACTACTAACTCTCACCACTCTAGCTTACACCACATCCATACACTCTAACATACCAACAAACACTACCTACCACATAAAACACACACACACACACACACACACACACACACACACACACACACACACACACACACACACACGCACACACACACACACACACACACACACACACACACACACACACACACAAATATAGTAATATGCTCCACACTATTTAACAACAATTCATTACTCTACATACACAAAACAGCAACCACACTACCTCACAAAAGGCTAACAGTACCCAAAAAACTCATAGATATAGCCTATTCCATAAAACTCACACTATTCCTCAGAAAATGGCTACTAATCTCAGGGGACATACACCTCAACCCAGGTCCAAGCAACCCAATCCTTCCCCAGAAACACAAGTCAGACCTACTTATTATCAATATAAACACACGTAGCATATCCAACAAACTACACATGACTTTCACGCATTCATATCCCATTACTCCCCAGTCATACTAACCGTTACAGAGACCTGGCTAAAACCTGCCACACAAGATGAAGAAATTCTTCCCCCAGGCTATAACATACTAAGGCAAGATAAAGGTACCAAAAAGGGAGGTGGAGTTGCAATCTTATTTAAAAATACACTCAACCTCCAACCACTAAAAACACCACTTCCCAAATTCCAGAAAGCAGAGACATTAGGCTCCATTATGTCCCTTAAAAACAAAAAGAGAATCAGCATCCTCTGTAGTTACATTCCTCTAGGAAATAACTCACCTATAATAGAAGAGATACTGCAATGGGCCACAATCAACCTACCCCAAGAAACCATCCTGCTATCAACATCCTCTGTAGTTACATTCCTCTAGGAAATAACTCACCTATAATAGAAGAGATACTGCAATGGGCCACAATCAACCTACCCCAAGAAACCATCCTGCTATCAACATCCTCTGTAGTTACATTCCTCTAGGAAATAACTCACCTATAATAGAAGAGATACTGCAATGGGCCACAATCAACCTACCCCAAGAAACCATCCTGCTAGGCGACCTAAACTTAGACTGGCTAGCCTGAAACTCCAACAACCCCTCAAACCATATTAACTTATTTGGATTCTCACAACTAATCCACAAACCCACCACAGTAGACAAAAAATCCCATATAACCTCCATTCTAGATTGGACACTAGTTAATATCCCCACAGAAAATTATCATGTGGGCTGCTTACCTGATACATTGAGTGACCATTGCCCCACATTCCTCCTTCGTAAACAGGTAAAAATACCCAAACCCATGCTATTCAAGGAGACTAGGGACGAGCACAAAGTCAATCCACAAATTCTTAACAGTACAACAGGGCTGGAATCCACTAAAGACTCTACCTTTAGACCAGGTAGTTGATTTTTTTAATGCTACTTTTATGAATGTACTAAATATACTATCTCCCATCAGGAAACTCAGGACTAAAGTTAACTATGCCCCATGGCTAAATAGGACAACAAAAGCCTTAATTAAAGCCGGAGACAATGCCTGAAAAAAACTGGAAAAAGAATAACACTATCCAAGAAATATCATGAGCTATGAAATAAGGCAAAAACGCAAACAAAAGTAGATAAAAAGAACTATATCTTAGACATCCAAAACAAGCACTCTAGAAACCCCCAAAAGTTCTGGCAGACCATCAATACCCTTCTAAAACTGGGCAAAACCACCACCCCATCTCCAAACAACAATTCTAATAATGATAGCATAGCTTCAGAATTCAACCATCACTTCAAAGAATCTATCCTCGCACTATCTATCCAACTATCCAACAAGAACACTAAAACCACCCCAACTGCAGAGCACATTAACATACCCACCTTCACACTCTCACCTGTACCAACCTCTTCAGTTAAAAAGCTACTCTCTAAACTAAAACCCACCACACTCGTAGCAGATGGTTTACCCACAAATTTTCTAAAATTAACTGCAGAATCACTAGCCTACCCTGTCTCAATTCTTATAAACTGCTCTATACAAGAAACCTACGTACCCCATCTATGGAAAGTGTCACATATAATTTCCCTTCACAAAAGCAGAAACTCCTATGAACTATCAAACTAATGGCCAATTGCTATCTTGTCCTCCCTTTCCAAGCTTCTGGAGAAATGTATTCACACCCAGGTAATGCACTCCTTATCCTCACATAACTTTCTCTCCCCCACACAGCATGGTTCCACCCAAAGCATAACACAACCACTGCTCTACTCTCCTTTACCAATCAGATTAACCATCTAAGAAACAACAAATTTGTCTCAAACATATTCCTAGATCTATCAAAAGCATTTGATATGGTCTCCCATAACCTACTCTTAGACAGTCTGTCAGCCTTATCATTCACCCCCTCTACTACTTCATGGTTTAAAAGCTATCTCTCTAACAGAAAACAATCAGTTAAATGGCAAAGTACACTATCACCTCTGTTACCAACTACTATAGGTGTCCCACAAGGATCAATACTGGGTCCTCTACTATTCATCATTTTCACTAACAAACTACTTACTTCCACCCTGCATGCATCACTTATACAGTACACAGATGACTCCGCCCTAATCTCCTCAGCCCCATCCATAACCACTCTTCAAAAGCTTACCCAAGAATCCTTCTACTTCATAGAACAATGGATTACCAATATCCAACTCATTCTAAACCCCAACAAGACCAAATTACTCCTTTTTACCACCAATAAATCCAAATCCACACCTCCTACCTTCACTATCACCTCCAAAAACGGGACTGCAATCTCCCCCTCCACTCACACTAAGCTGCTCAGGATTGAAATAGATAACAATCTAAACTTTAATGTCCATATCTCACAAACCATCACAAAGGTACATAAGAAACTAGGAACCCTATACAAACACAAACAGTTCCTATTGGACCAAGCTAGAATTTTCTTAGCTCAAACCCACCTCTTGTCTACCCTAATGTATGCATCACCAATCCTAATTCATATCAGGAATACAGATCTAAACAAACTAGAGTCATGTTACAATAAAATTGCAAAAATTCGCTAACAACTCCATTTAGAAGTCATCACTGTCATGCCCTAAAGCAACTACAGTGGTTAGAACTCTCTCAGCTAATTATCTATCACCAATTAGTCCTCACCTTCAACATAATAAGGAATCCTCAGAAAACCCCAGCCCTAAACCAACTTCTAAACCAATATTCTGCAAATCGCCCTCTATGCTCATCCAACAAAACCCTGCTCTGCATAACCAAAGCCAATAACACTGCAGGGAAAAGTCTGTTCGCCCACACCATTGCTTGGGAATGGAATAACCTCCCCCAAAGTACCTCCTCTGCACCATCCATCTCACTTTTCAAGACATCACTAAAGTCACACCTCTTGCAATCATGGCTCTGTCCCTGTATCACATAAAATCTTTTCTGCTCTCCTCCTAACTTGTCACACCTTATCTCCTCACTGCTTACCTTAGCTGTTCTATACTACTCAAATACTCCCTATCAGGAATTACTATCCTACAAACTATTTCTCATGCTATGGCATATCTCTTGAATAGCATTATTTTCCAGATTCCATTCCTTCATTTTTATGCTTTGTACTACTAATAGGGAATTCAAAGTTATGATATCTATATACCAAGCTTGCTCAAATCAAACTAGGGTATAAAAAATCTCCTTGATTGTATATATGCCACTGTATAGACATTTTCTGTCATTCATGGATTATGTGTTGTCAAATATAGACATGGAGCTCTGATTGTATACATACCTCTGTACAGAAATTTTTTTGTCATTTGTTGTATTTGTACTGTTATGTTATGGAGCTTTTCTCCCTGGGCCTCTGCTGTAAATGGACCTTGTTCCAGTCGGACTTTCCAGGTAAATAAATGTAAAATAAAATAAAAATAAAATAAAAATAAAATAATAACTGGATATGTAACTGTTGTCATTCTAGGGGAGGTCCATTATGTGCCATCTTGGGATGATAAGCCATAGTGCTTTGCCAGGACCTGCCTGCACGTCTCTTACCAAGGCCTTCACATTCTGGGCAAAACCTTTGCTTTTTTAGGCACAGTCCATTTGACGGAAATTGCAACCTAGTAAATTATAGTTCTGAATCAATGAAAACCACAAAATAATACTGTAATACTATAAATGAAAAAAAATGGCAAAAGGACAAAATCTGTTGAAGGAAACAACTTTAATATTTTGTTTATAAAACAAACAGTACTAAGTGCTTTCATCACAAGAACTTATCAGGCATTTCTTCAGAGTACATATTTGTTTAAAACTATCCCTCATTTATAATTTCAATTAATCAATCACATTTAACAAGTCATAAATCTTACTTAATCATGTATATATAAAACACACATGGCAAATGATTATAAACACCACCATTTTTACATATTTTTTTCCTTTAAAAAGATTTTCTTGTATTAAAAGATTTTCTAATGAAAAAAGGACCCTTTATATTTCAGCTGACTTCTGTTTTAAGACACTCTTTAAAGATAGTATTTCATTCAAACTGGGCTTGTTATTAGCATCTAGCCTAATCTGCCAACTCAATTCTTTATATTCAATCACATTTTCAAATCCTCTCCAGTCAAACCTTGACTTTCCTTATCTGTAACAAAACATAAAATACAATTATTGAAATCTAGACGTTCTACTGGCTGCTTACATAAATCATTTTGTGGTTCTATTCTTCTTCTTCATGTCATATAAGTATTCGTATATTCTATTTCTCAGTCGTCTTTTTATTTTGCCCACATAAAAGGCTGAGCATGGCATGCATAGTGCAAGGTATATAAAACACACTCTGTATTACAATTATATAAACCAGGACTTGCGATAGTCTTATCAAAATTGATAACAGTCACATGGGGGCCATCATTAATATATCTACAAATTTACAGCACCCACATTTTCGACCTGTAACAATTCCTTGTAGCACCTTTTCCTGTTTGATGTAATATTTTAATTTCTTAACTCTACTAAATATAACACAAGGTGCCTCACCTAATTTCATCTTAAACTCCTAGGTAAAAATCAGTTCCAATAAGTTTTCAAAATGTTCACAATTTTGCCAGCATCACTATTGTAAGACACCACCATAGTTCCCAATTTTTAAACTGGTCTTCCTTTTTTCATTTTGTTGACACTGAAACATTTGTACTTGGCAAAATTTGTGTGTATATAGTCTTTTTTCCATATATAACCATCCTTTCCATATCTTCCAGTAAAAAAGGGGATAATCTCTGTCAATAAACAATAAGACTAATAATTACATTTCAAAACTAAGTGATTGATCATCAGTAATCAGTTTTGATATACACACCATTTGCCTTTTAACTATATACTTTTTCTGAAAAAATGGATGACAGCTATTAAAATGTAAGCAGGAATTTGAGAAGGTTTCCTAATGAAAAAATGTAAAACTAAACCGTCATTTCACTTGGTCCTTAAAAAAATCCTCCACATTCTCAAAAGCTTGCACGGAGTGCAAGATGAGTGTAGGAGCCCACGCAGGCAATATGTCTTCCGTGCGATCCATGAACAGCCAGCAGGGACGTGCACGAGAGCTCCAGCACTAATCCTTCACGGACTAAACCCTGGTATGAAAATCACCTAATTTACAGGAGAAATCCATGCATATGAGATGAATTTGCAATCCAGGAAGCTTGTAATAATCCGTGCAAGACTAGTGCAATCTGCAAAAATGTACTTGGTTAGTAACCGAGTACATTTCTGCAAAATCAAAAATGAAGCTATGACAGCTTCAAATAAAGGCTGTATATCACCGAGCAAGCATGTCAATGGCCAAGTAGAATGCCATTGGCATTGCAAACAATAAAATAAATGTAAAAAACAACTTATAACTTTTTTCCCACCGATCTTGGCTGTTTAAGCATAGGGCAGCGGTGCTCAAATGGGATCGGGGGGGGGATAAGAAAATAAACTTAAAATGGGCATCCTTAAGTAAAATCAGTATTCTGACATGCAAGTCAAAGGCAGGCAGAAGACAACTTGGCCAATGAGGAGTGGTTGCTAAGGGGGGAGGCTCAGTGTGGGACATGTGCATATGCATTAGCAGGCAATTCTATGCAAATGAGGGGAAGGATAGTGAATCCCAGTTTTCCCCAGCATGTAAGACAGGTCCCATCAGTGTAAGAGTATGAATAGCTGGGTGCAAGACTAGGATATAGGTGACATCATGGGGGAGTGTCGGGCATACTGTAAGTGGATTGGAGTCCAGTGGCTCGGGATTGCTCCTAGCTTAGCACAGCTAAGCTAGGGGTATGTCTAAACCTGCTTAGCAGTCTGTACAAAGTGTAAGCGTGTCTGTGCACTGTGCACCGGGTTTTACAGGAAGAAAAAATGAGTTAAACCAGGAAATAGCAGCTCTGTGCACATTTGAGCACTCCATTTGAGCGGCACGCCCCCGGGCTTAAACAGAAAGGCAATGTGAGGGGAAAACAGCAGTAGGAAGGTAACCAAGGAGAACTAGCTTAGCTGACAGGTGAAATGTATCAGAAGCAGCCAATCACACAGGCAGCAGACCAGCCCAGCCCAGCACACCACTATAAACAATGCAAACAGCTTTCCCCCTTGTTTTTCCCAATAACTCTGCACCACAGGTGTATACAAATGGGGACATTTTACAAAATGAAAACAAAAGAAAAATGTTAGGGGTTGCATTTGCTATCATAAACCAACATATGCAAGAGGCTGAGGATGGTGAGTATGTGAATGCTGCTGAGCAACCCACAGTGAAGAGACAGAGAAGAGTGTACAGACCCAGGGTAACCTACCAAGGTCTACTTGAGCTGGAGATAACGGAGCGCTATAGGGTGGACAGGGACCACCTACAGCAGATTGTTGAGCTGTGCCGGCCATGCCTCTCACACAGAACTAATAGAAGGGAACCCATCCCAATGAATACCATGGTATGTATAGGCCTACAAATACTAGCTACAGGTACCTTCCAAAGGCCTACTGGGGATATGATGGGGATATCACAGGCATCAGCATCTAGGGCACTCCACCAGTTCCTGGATGCCATGTCAGCCCATTTCAGTGAGCACATATATTTCCCTATCACCCGTGAGGCATTGGCCAGCAATATGCGTCTCTTCCATCAAATAGCAGAATATCCTGAGGTAGTGGGCGCAATAGACTGCATGCACATACGCATCAAAGCACCACCCAGTGAGCGGAGTAGGGTCTACATCAACCACAAGGGTTCCCCTCCATCAACTGCCAGGTCATGTGTGATGCCCAGGACATAATAATGAATGTGTGTGTTGGCTGCCCTGGAAGCTACCATGATTCCCACATCTGGCATCTGACGCAGCTGCACCAGAGATTTGTCAATGGGGACATCCCACATGGTCACCTAGTGGGGATGCTGGATACGCACTGGAGCCATGGCTGATGACACCCATCAGAAATGCACACACACCCGAAAAAGAACTCCATAATAAGGCACATGCACAAACACAAATCAAAATAGAGTGTGTGTTTGGGATGCTGAAGTCACGGTTCCGGTGTCTGGACACATCTGTTGGAGCCTTGCAGTACTCACCAACTACATGTTCCCAAATTGTCTTTGTATGTGCCATGCTGCATAATGTGATCCTGCAAAAACAGCTGCAGCAGGAACAGCATGGGGCAGGGCCACACAGCCCCACACCATTGCCAAGGTCTGCACAGACACAGAGTGACTCGGAGGAGGAGCAACCTGAGTCTGCCCCAGTAGGCAGAAGGAGGCATGCCCAGTATGCCCTGGCCTTGGCAAAGAGCCAATGCATAGCACATGCACTGACACAGTAGAGACCCAAGGAATATCATCGCTCTCTGACTCGCACATACAGTAAAACGGATGCCAAACATGACACTACCAGTGCTCAAGCATGTATAGGGAGTGTACTCTGTGCATCTGACATAGGCAGCCCTGCAGCACCATCCTCAATACTGGGACACCCACAAGGTAAGTGACTCACACAAGCCAGTTGGGGAGGGGGGTCACATACCCAACAACAGTTACAGCCAGCAGGATAGGTTTAGACAAACACAAACAAATGCTGTACTATGGCCTCTGAATGAGCCCTATGTGTAACCCCCCCCAGGCCTACACAGACAGACTACTGCAGGCCAGGCAGTTGGATGTAAGATGTGAAGACAAGGAAGTCAGAAACAAATATGTAGGCAGTGAAAACTAGGATCTGAAGTACACTGGTATGCCTCTAGCCAGCACGATAGGTAAGACTACAGACTGAAATGGAGTACCCGACATAGCAGCACAGTCCTAGCAAATGTGTAAAAGTGTCAGGTGTGCCCCCGAGCCTATGTGCAATTATAGTAACAGTCAGGTGTGCCCCCCCACTCCTGTGTAGAAATGTAGAAACAGTCAGGTGCTCCCCCCCCCCGCTATGCAGAAATGTAGCAAACGTGCATGCCAAATGACCAATTGATACCCTGGAGATACAGCATGCTACCTGGTGGTGTACAACTCAAAGGTCAGCACCACAGTGCAAACAACTTGGACTTGATCCACGCATGCAATAAAGATGGCCATACTAGGCATGCTCACAGAGGAATGAAGGCAATGTCAGTCAACAACATACTGAAAGGTCATAATGGGCATGCTCACACACACATGAAGGTCATGTCTGCAAACACCAGTGGACCAGACATATCTGGCAGTCGCAGTTCTTAGTGCAGACACATGTCAGCATGCACCACTCCTGCTTTGCACGCACAGTGGATAGGAATACAGACATATATGTAAGGACAACACACTATAATAAACCAAAAGTGGACAGACATAGATGTGTGGAAGAGGGTCACCATGACAAGGACTCATCCGGGACTGTCTCACCCATCACACAGTCAAAGGGCCACAAACACATGAGGTGCAGCTGTCACTCACTGCAGATACTAGCCATCAGCATCTGTCAGCATGACAGACTAAGTGGTGCTTGTGCCAGCTGTGCAACAACATGACTGTACAAGGAAGTAGTCATCTAGTAGCTGTATACAAGTACCTGTGACATATAACCCCATGTGTGCCTGCATGTGGCATGTCAACCCCTACATGAATGGGTTATGGCCCATGCACACACTGCCCTCCCCATAGTAGTATTATTATGACAAACCTGCTGAGGTCATCCAATGTGAAATACACCTTTGTGAGAGCTGTAGCTCAGAATGTCCATGGCGCGTCCCATAACTGCTTACTGCTGTAATGGTAAACTAGTTAGGTAGCAGTTCTAACCCCAGACTTAGCAACTGTGTGAGTGCGTGTGTATGTCTGTCTCAACTGTGTAAAGAGCATTGCTTTTTAGGACACTCACGTTCCGTACAATTCATATACTGAATTTTGGCAAGATTGCTGATGTCACTCACCTAGAAATACACCTCTGGAAAAATCATAGCCCAGTAATCTCCGTAGCACATCCTGTAACTGCATATTGCTATAGTGTGATAAAGTAGTTAGATAGATGTTCTAACCCCAGACCTGGTAACTGTGTCTGACTGAGTAGACAGCAGTGCTTTTTAGGCTACTCACACTCTGTACAATTCATATACACAACTTTGGCAAGGCTGCTGATATCACTCACCTAGAAATACACCTCTGGGAAAATCATAACCCAGTAATATCTGTAGCGCATCCTGTAACTTCATGCTGCTGCACTTTGATAAAGTAGTTAAGTAGGTGTTTCAGCCCCAGACCTGGCAATTGTTTGTGAATCTGTGTGTCTGACTGAGTAGAGAGCAGTGCTTTTTAGGCTACTCACACTCCGTACAATTCAAAAACTCAACTATGGCAAGCCTGCTGATGTCATTCACCTAGATATACACCTCTAGGAAAGTCACAACCCAATAATCTCTGTACTACATCCTGTAACTGCGTATTACTGTAGTGTGATAAAGTAATTAGGTAGCTGTTCTAACCCCAGACCAGGCAACTATGTTTTTGTGTGTAAATTTGTGTGTGTGTGTGTGTGTGTGTGTGTGTGTGTGTGTGTGTGTGTGTGTGTGTGTGTGTGTGTGTGTGTGTGTGTGTGTGTGTGTGTGTGTGTGTGTGTCTGACTGAGTACAGAGCAATGTCTTTTTAGGCTACTCACACTCCATACAATTCATATACTCAACTTTGGCAAGGCTGCTGATGTCACTCACCTAGACATACACCTCTGGGAAGAGTGTAGCTCAGTAATCTCTGTAGCGTGTCCTGTAACTGCGTATTGCTGTAGTGTGATTTAGAACTGTGGTAGGGTTCCATTGCCACACTTGGCAGTTCTGGATGAATTGTGTGTGTTTCAATGTGTGTGCATGGAGCAATGCATTATAGGCTACTCACTTGCAGTACATTTTAAATGCCCCACAGTGGTAGTCCTGCTGATGTCATTCATTGTGGAATACAACTTTAGGGAGACAGTTTATCAGTAATACCTGTGGTGCGACCTATAACTGCTTCATGCTGTAGTGTGATATAGGCCTTGGTCAGAGGTTGGATACCCACCCATGACAGTTGTGGATGGTTTGTGTGTGTCTCACTGTCTGTGTAGGGAGCAATGTATTTTAGGCTAGTCACTTGCAGTACAGCTGAAATGCCCTACTTTGGTAATCCTGGTCATGTCAGTCATTGTAAAATACACCTTTGGGGAAGGATTGCTGTAGTAATCCCTGTAGTGCATCCTATAACAGCTACATGCTGTAGCCTTGGTCAGGGGTTCTATACCCACACATGTTAGTTGTGTGTGTCTCACTGTCTGTGTAGGGAGCAATGCATTTTAGGCTAGTCACTCACAGTACAGCTGAAATGCCCTACTTTGGTAACCCTGCTGATGTCATACATTGTGAAATACACCTTTGGGGAAGAAGTACTCCAGTAACGTCCATGGTGTGTACTATAACTGTGTAGTGTAATAAACTAGTTAGGTAGGGGTTCTACTCCCAGACATGACAGGTGTGTGTGTGTGTGTGTGTGTGTGTGTGTGTGTGTGTGTGTGTGTGTGTGTGTGTGTGTGTGTGTGTGTAACTCGTATCCTGTGGAGAGGTGGCTGAGATGTGGAGGGGGTTTGTTCGGTTCTTTTATGGCGGCCCTACTATATCTCACCATGTCAACCATACAGGGATAACAGATGTAAATTAGCTGAGAGGCTGGGGTGCAAAGCCATACCCAGACATGTGATATCAAGGCCAGCCAATCACAGTTAGCAACCCCACTATTACCCAGAGCACACACACAACCTATGTGTCATACACACACACATGCCTAGGAAACAGCCAATATGTGGGTAGTATACTGCATTTTGGCCACTGATAGTAACACTGCAGTGATAGCAGTGGGCTACAGAGGGCATGTCACACTGCCCATCTGTACAATATGCACGTACATGCAGACAGTGCACCTCCACCATGTTCCCAAATGGACACCTGCACCACCCATGGTGCCTTCACATGTGACTCCCAACAGACATACCATGCCTGATAACATGCTCTGTATGGACAGATGGCACTGACAACAGGGAATGCTGTTAGCATGCTATCAGTGTAGGTGCAGGGTAAACCTGCTGCCCATTACCAGTTCCTGCCACAGGTGGGCAAGACTGGCACATCCAATGATAATTTGTGTTCACAATATGGGCCAGACACCTCATGTAGGGTTCCACATGTCACTGTATATGCATGTGGGAGGTGTGAACAGCCCAGACACCATCCATGTCATGGAGTAAGGAGTAGATACATGGCAAGTGATGCACAGCATTGGCCACACATAATAGTCACGCAGGTGACTGGATGGGGGATGCAATACCCACCTGTGTGGGCAAATGCAGAAACTACAGGCCTGAGACACAATGCAGACCATTGTTATGTGGCCTGATGGCAAGGTATACCCATCACCTACCCTTGTACAGCCTGCTGGCACAGTTGACCATGCATGTCAGAACTGGCACCCTGTGTGTTTGTGTGTGTTGTTGTATGGTGCATCTGACCACATCCACACTCACTACAACTGCCCAGGGCATACTGAAGCGTGCTGTTTGATGTCTGATACCTCATCATACTCTATGCCCATATGACCTCAGTATGACCTGTGTGGTGCATGAGATACCTGCACATCAATGTGGTGTGGCAATCCCCACTAATGATGAGTTGCACTTCTGGCCCTGCCAGGTGTGTCAATGTGTGTGCGTCCCTGTGTGAGTGTGCCTGTGTTGACTCTGGCAGCTGGTCATGCAGACAAGCACGTGTACGTCACCTACCATATATCTACCATAGCCCTGTTGCAGATGTCACTCACCATCACATATATGCTCTGAGTGCTCCACAGCAGGTAACCCATGTGGCGCATCCAATAACAGCATTGAGCTATGATAGCACTACATAGTTGTTGGGAGTTTGATACCCTGTGCTGGTAGATGTATGACACAAGCATGCTTTTGTTTTACTCTACCATCCCTCCCTGACATGTATTTGCCTCTGTCCGCCTCCCCCACTCCCTCTCTGGTAGATTTGGAGACCCACACCTATTATGCTTAGGCAGCAGCATGTGTATCTTAAGTGATGCTCAGGATCAGCTGATGGCCTCTGCACGAATTACAGCCCTCTCCTATCCGATTGCATGTGGAACAGCTGTGGTACCAGTCCCTTAGCCAATTGCATGGAAACACACTCCAATACCTAGGAACAACTTGGTGGTGTTGGTCCTTTTCAGTCACTGTGAGCAGGAACTAGATCTGTTGTTTGGCAAACAGCATCACAGATGGATTGGGGAAGTACCTCTGACAACATACACTGTGGAAACAAGCCAACACACAGGAGGGAGATGTGCCTGTCTTGACTACAGACTGTAAGTGCTGCTATACTGCAGTTGGGGTAATATTGCTTTAACAGGGTGTGTGGTGACATGGCTGTCCTACATGTTTAAATACATGTTATGTCAGTGCTATGTTTATGGGGAATCCCCATTTGTAGGGTCATCAGCAGACTGGGCAGTGTGCAGTGCCTTGTGTTCCTTCCGTTACCCACAGAGCACCTATCTCTCAACTGCAGAAGGTAGTGTGAGGATTGCAGTCAGTAGATGGTGACAGCAGGGAGAGTTACTGATGTCATATCCATTATAGGACATATGGTGCAACAAACCCTGTTATGACAATAAATTTATGAGGGTATTACAGCGACATGTCAATATTGGCCCTGTGTTTGTGCCTCCAGCCACAACTCTGTCAACCTTTGTACATATGTCATGCAGTAGGGGGTGCATATGTTCTGTACACTATAGTCATTGACAGCATATCTGATAACAAGCCAGTGAGATATCAGACGGCTACTCATGTTATGTATAGTAGGGGTTATATTTGAGAACATAGCCTGGGCATTCTCTGATTGTGTGTACAGTACTGAGGTATGTGTAAGTCTGGTAATTGTCGACAGTGTGCGTATAGTGAATATGTACCTTGGCCTGTTTAGAGACTGTGGTAGATGTCATTGTTCCTGATCCTGTTCTATCTGATGTTACATGCTGCTCCACTGTATGTCACCCTTTCAGCTTACATGTTTGTAAGGGCGAACAGACTCAAGTCCCATACCACATACAGACATACGATCACACTGTCTAGCAGCTCAGTATATGTAGGGGTGTTGTGTGAGTGGCTCATATGAGGATGGTGTAGGTCAGATAGCCCATATACTGTAATAGTATGCTAGCTTACCATATGTGGCTGTGGCTGTGTTCACATTGGTTGTGGTTATGCACTTTCACACAGGTGTCTGTTACTCTGTGATGTGACATGCCTGAAGAGCCTGCTATCTATGCAGGTACATGTGTATTCCAACATGGGAGATGTAGCCCAGTGTTGAGTCCATCTGCCTGTAGCCTGCACTGTGCTTTGTTACATGCCTAGCAGAAAACTGTACTTATCCAGTGAGATGTAATGTCCAGATACTTGCCAGCTGTACTTCTGCCGGGCCACCATGACAGTTATGTATGTCAGACAAAGCAGTGGGATGCTGTTCAGATGTATGTCACTAACTAGTGGGTAGTATGTGGCCATGGCACCTCTGTACCAGCGGTTATTATGTGTCAGGACAGACAGGGGTGTATGAATGTATAACCTATGGGGGCAAATGTATGCCAGTATTTACGTGTTATACCCATCTATGTGGCTGTTAACATCCACATTAACAGGCCTGGTACACATGTCTTGCATGAAAGGGTTCTGTGTTTACCCCTGGACTGACCAGCATGTGTCAGACTGTCCACATATACTGGGCATATCGCAGCTGTAGTCCACAGGGCTGTTACTGTGCTAGCAGTGGTACTGTACTATGATGACCTTAGGATGTCTGTCAGTAGCCAATGGCACAAATGTTAACAGCAGATGTGGCCTCCCACACACACCATGTCTGTGAAGATGATCCCTATTACAGTAGCAGCAGTCTACAAATATACCTGCAATACATACAAGACATCCCCTTGCACTGAGAGGTTGGGACTATTGGGGCTGAGGTAGGGCTCCACTCCATGTGCAGGACATATGTGTATATATAATTATACATATATCCATATAGATATGTGCACATATACATATCTTGCTTACTGTATGGCAACAGTTTTACACATATGTGCCTGTGTTCCAGCCTCTGTCCTCCACCTACATACCTGACTTTGCACATGTGACATGCTGTCAGGGTTTGTTATGTAGTGGGCTGTGTGTATGTCATGCTATCATTCCTGCCATCCCTTCTCTGCTGGTGTGCCCCCCATACACACTGGGGGGTTGGGGCCATATATGTGTGGGCTTCGCCTACACAATACATGTGTGCCCTGATGCACTGCCGTACCACCGCCGCATTACATATATATATATATATATATATATATATATATATATATATATATATATATATATATATATATATATTTATCTATGTATATATAAATATTTATATGTATATATATATATATATATATATATATATATATATATATGTGTGTGTATATATATATATATATATATATATATATATATATATATATATATATATATATATATATATACATATATATATATTTATATATATATATATATATATATATATATATATATACATATACATATGTTAGTCAGTGTATATGTATCCTAGGGATGGCCATGTCATGTGTGGTCCTGGTTATGGGATTTGCAACACTTGTTACTGTATTACAGGAGGATCGTGCTTGGCTGGTGGGAGTATACCTATTCGTACCAGACGTATATTGTGTGGGGTCTCTCAGCACCATTAAAGTTGCAAGAGGACATATATGTTTTTGTTATATCCCCATTGTTATCACCAGATGTCTGTCCGTATACACCTATATATGTAAATGTAACTATCTGCTGACATATAAATGACCTGCTGTATATATTTACACATGTAGATGTAGACATATATATCCATAGATGTAGGCATTTGCATTTATATATGTTCATATATATTTATATATATATATATATATATATATATATATATATAATGCCGTGGTGGTACGGCGGTAGCGTTGTTACCTCACAGCAATAGGTTCTCCCGTTTGATCCTCGGCTGGGCTTGGGAGTGGCTTCTGTGTGGAGGCTGCATGTCCTCCCCGCGGTTGGGTAGCATTCGAAAGACATGCATGCATAAATGGGCATGCCTTCATTGAAGGTTGGGCATCGAGCCTGCTACAGACCACCCTCCCAAATCCAGGAACCCCACTCGGCCTTCCTGAGAACACTGGAAAATATGAAGGTCTCTCCAAAAACCATTATATTGGGTGACTTCAACTACCCAAACGTAGACTGGGAGCATTACTCTAGCTCCAACACCCTAGCCCAAAGGTTCCTAGAATTTACAAACTCAAATGCTATGTAACAACTTTTACCACTCCTACAAGAGGGGAAAACATACTGGACCTGATCATCACCAACATGGGGACTCTATGCTCCAGACCAGAAGTGTATCCCTCATTGGTAAGATCAGACCATAAACTAATCTCACTAGATATTCACATCCTGACCCCACCCCCTGCCCAGAAAACCACAGTGAAAAACTTCTCTAAAGCAAATTTCACACTCCTCAAAACTGAGGTGGAATCCTTCAAAGCCCCCTGGCCTGTGGAAAATACGGCCCAGACCGCAGAATCCTTTATAAACGCATTCTATGAACACCTTCAGGAATGCATGGATCATGCAATCCCAAATAAAACCAAGACCCAATCCTCCAAAGGCAGACGTCCTGAATGGTGGACCCCAGCCATAAACAAACCATGCAATAGAAGGAGGAAGCTACTACATGATAGAGCAAAATCCCAAAAAGGGAAGGCATCTCTGATCAGTATTAGCAAAAAACTACAGGCACTCATAAAATCGTTTAAGGCCAGCTTCAAGAGAATAATTGCACAGGACACTAAGGATAATCACAAGGCTTTCTTTTGTTATGTTAGGAACCTGGATGGGAATTCCCAGATATGCTCAGAATTAGTCCAAAATGACAAAAAATTCACCGAACCCACAGACATTGCCAATATCCTAGCTGACAGGTTCAGCGCAAACTTCTCCCCCCCTCCCCACCAAAAGGGCAAATATCTATCCCAGCAGAGTGCTGCCCCCATGACATCTCAGATGCTCAGGAAAGAGCCGCCCTCTCCAAAGGATAAAACACAGCATCAATGGGACCAGATGGTGTCCCGGGCTGCGTGCTACATGAACTCCAAAAAGAGCTAAACCCAAACATAAAACTACTGTTCAATCTCAGCCCTACTACAGGATATGTACCCAAAGAGTGGCATACAGCAACAGTGGTCCCTCTCCACAAAGGTGGTGCCTCAATGGATCCTGGAAACTATCGCCCCATAAGCCTGACTAGCTTGGTCTGCAAAGCTATGGAAAGGATCATCATGGACCTCATAAATAAAGATATTGGGGACCTACAGACACTGGATCCTACCCAGTTCGGCTTTGTTAAGGGCAGATCCTGCCTCTTAAACCTGGTCGATTTTTTTGAAACAGTCACCAAGGCCATTGATGAGGGGAAGGTGGTCCACACAGCCTACCTGGACCTTGCAAAAGCCTTCGATACAATACTCCACTCGGGCCTTAAAGATAAGCTCACCAGCTTAAATATAAACCCCTATGTCACTAGATGGGTTGCAAACTGGCTCAAGGACAGAACCCACATGGTTAGAACTGCTGGAGCCATGTCAGACTCCAAACCAGTTTCAAGTGGCATCCCACAAGGCTCAGTCCTGGGACCACTCTTGTTCAGTATATATTTCTCGGAGGTACAGGCCAACATGGAAGGACTGTGGCTGACCAAGTTCGCAGATGACTGCAAACTGGGAGCCATAATCGACTCTCCAGCTGACACAAGCATCTTCCAAAAGGGCCTCATAGAAACAGACAACTGGTGCCAGAGCCATGGCCTCAAGCTAAATGCCAAAAAGTGTATAGTCATCCCCTTTGGCAAAAACAAAGTGCCCACAAATTACCACATAGGTGGTAATCCATTAAGTACAGAAGAAGTAATTAGGGACCTGGGGACCCAAGTTGATAGCAATCTCTCATCTGACAACCACATGGCCAAAGTGGTTAGAAAAACATTTTATATAGCCCACCTAATCATGAAGGGATTCACATCTAGATCAGGGGAGGTCATCGTGCCTCTTTACTCATCCTTCATCAGGCCCATAATTGAGTACAATGCCCCTTTTGGGATGTACCTTACCAGACACCTGCAGCAACTGGAAAGACCCCAAAAGTACCTCACCAAGAGGATCAAAGGGCTCAAACAGATGCCATATGCTGCCCGGTTAAAGAAACTCCAGCTCTACTCACTGGCATACCGCCTGCTCAGAGGCGATCTGTGCCTGACGTATAAAGCCATGTCCAACCCGGAATTAATGGACATGCTGCACCTCACAAAATCCAAATCCCATCGAGCTACGCGCTCGAGAAACTTGAACCTCAGCACTGAAATAAATAGGACATGCTGGAGGGACAGATTCATAACCCAGAGGCTCCCTTCACTCTGGAATAAAATCCCAGTCCAGGTAAGGCAGAGTCCCTCATTGACTCTCTTCAAGATGAATCTTGATGAGTGGATGGGAGATCGTAGGTTTACCCCGGGTGTCACTTCTGTGTCACTGTTAGACAGAGGCACAGTATACTAACCTCGAAAAAGAGCATAGCAAAATTAATTTAAAATGGGTGGCGAAAGCCAAACACACTCTGGCTAGGCTTATAAATGCCCTAGGGCAGATAGCCTAGTATGAACCTATGAACCTACGAACCTACATATATATATATATATATATATATATATATATATATATATATATATATATATATATATATACATATATATATCAATATGTTGTACCTGTTGGAATACATTCTCTGTACTGTTGAATGACTGGGCTGGATGATATGTTTGTGAAAATATCAGGGTTATGTATATCTGCCATGGTTTAGTGGTAAATCACTTTGTGTATGGTGTGCAGGGTCCTGTGTATGAGCCTTGCAGAGGCAATTTATTTTGTTGCTGGCCAGAACACTCCCACTTACCCCGACGCTAACCCCTTTAAAAGGAAAGAAAAAAGGGTTGATAGGAAAGTGGTGAAAACGGGGCACAAAGAGAGTAAGACAATAGGGGAAATAGTTAGGCATGTGCAGGAAGGGTTTAGGAAAGGTCCATAGCTGCCCTTTTCTGCTACAGCAACAGCTGTGCATATACACTGAATTTGGAGGTAGATTTGGACCCTCAAATCCCTGGGAAAGGGGTGAGGACAACATAAATTCATTGTGATGACAATTAGACCAGATTACATGTGTCCAGTGGACACGTGTGCGAAATGGACAGCCATGTATGGGGCGAGATTGTTTAATTGGAACAGATTGCCCTTCCATTTTCTTTTCAAGTGGGAGTGGGATTTTGAGGATGGGTTGTAGGTATATTTGAAGAGGGAGCTTGGGTAGGTTAACAGACATGACACACAAGACGCATACAGGGGTGGTATATGACACATGTGGGGGTTAAACACCTTGATGGGGAGGTGTGTTGGGATATCGGAAGCCCACAACCCCCCTAGTGGTAACAATGGGACTGAGGTCAACACCCATGGGCAGTCCCCATGGTATCACCACAGTGTCATACTCTTGTGAAATATGACTGCAGACCATCCTCCTGCTGACACATGTACACCTACAACACAAATGGATAACATTATGGAGATAACAATCAGTGTTACTGACAGCTGAAATGCATCATAGCTTCATGGCTACACTACCTGACATGTATGCATTATGCATTACCCCTTACAACATCTTACACTGCAGTACATTGCAGCACTCTATAACAGTCACCGTTTGCATCAGAATCATATTAGCCTGTCCCTGCATCAATGTTATGGATGACAGGGATGTGGCACAGGTATCATCATATGCACAGAGTGTGTTGCTGGTTTGCCAGTGGCCGAGGGTGGTCCATACATGTGTTACCATGTGTGTAGGTGAGGGGTTTGGTTCACTGACTGGAGCATGGTGATGTGGTGTGTGTTGGTATGGGTTCGCCCTAGGTGTAGTTGCATAGCGTGTGGGTATGAATGCACACAGTCTTGCCATGTGGCTGCCCTATACAGGTGTTGTTGGACAGCTGCAGACCATACCTGGCAGGGTGTGCAGTTCAGTGCCTCCGGCCATGGACACACTGACTGTGCTTGCCAGGGGTTCCATGGGCACGTGCAGGTTCAGACCTTGAGGTGATACTTTCCCCTGATGAGGACAGGTGTCCGCTGGATCCATGTCCCACCTGCGACTGGCCAGGGCCACTTACACTAGGCCTGCTGTGGTGTGGTGTGGACAGCACCCCCAGTGGTGTGCTGGGGTTGGTACTGCCACTACGGGAGCAGATTGGTGTCCTGGCATGTCCATGTTGACCACCAGCTGCTGGTGTTTCTGGCCTATGTGCACACATCCGTCACAACACTCTCACCAGATGTTCAAGCACGGACATTCCACGGTCGACGAGGCCCACCATCTCACCCCACCATCTATCCATGACCTCAGTATGTTCACAGAGGGCAGCAGCAATGTCATGGAGGGTGCCACTTACAGATGAGAAAGCAGCCCTCTGCAGCCTCAGGCTCTGTGTGTTGTATATGTCCATAAGTGCCTGTGCCTCCATTACAGCCTGAAACATGCTCCTGGTTGTACCAGTTCTGGCACCTCTGCCAGGGGCATGATGACCAGCGGCCATCCCACGAGCACCACGGTACATATGCCAATGTGGTGACCTACTGGACATCTGGCTATGCCGACTGTGACCCAACACAGTTGGCATGGACACCACACTTTCCTGGTCACTGGCACCAACCACCAACTACCAACTGTCCTTCAGCTATGGCCATGTGTGATGGGGTTTCTAAGGGCACTGTAACTGTGTGCGGGCATGGGGTGGCTAGGAGGGCGATGACACATGATGGCACAGTTTCGGCCTCTGACAACCCCCCTTGTGCCTCAACAGCACCATCATCATCATCAGTGTCTGTACGGACAACTACCTCAGTTTGCATGCAGGAGGGACCCTGACCCACCTTACCTCCTGTGGGGGGAAACAGACACACACTTTAAGACCTGTGCAGCATTACATAAACGTATGCACATTTACATACACACACACAGACACACACACACACACACACACACACACACACACACACACAGTCACAGTCACATACACAGTCACACAGTCACACACACACAGTCACGTAGTCACACACACAGTCACACACACACACACATGCACACACACACACACACACATACACACACACACACACACACACACACACACACACACACACACACACACACACACACAAACACTGACAGTCCACCTTACTACCTCCCTTGCCACGGGTTTACAGACAGTCCCACATTCAGTTACATATATTCCCCATCCTGCATGGCACCTGCAAACATACACTCATTAATATTACCCATTAACATATCATACCTCTCCATGCCTACACGTGTGATCACAACACATGACCTGTTACTCCATCACCTCCCTGACTTTGGTGGAGTAGGTTGTACATGGCCCCTATATGGTTGGGGCTGCTACATTCACTACATATGTCACACACCGGAGCCTCATACTACAGTCTTGCTCAGTCCATGCCACATCTACTGCACAAACAACCCGTCATGCAGACAACATTAATATCTGGATACACTCACTGATGTGGTCTGGTAATTCTCCATTGCATTAGTAGTGCTGCATACGTGAGTAGTCGGTTATCTATCTGCTGCTGGCAATATGATGTGTATACCTGGTATGTACTTTCCCTACCAATGCATTTTCTGTGCTACAGACCTTATTATGCTATCAGCAGCTCTGTGTTCACATATCGGACAGGCTGTCCTGGTGTCTCATGTGGCACTACATGTACAGCACAATCCCAAGGAGAAGTACTGCCACATGAGCAATCCCACTATCACATGTGCATACCTGGACACCTGCACAAACAGACACACATGTACACACATATCAGACATGCATCGACCACACTCCACCAGATTCCACTTACACACAAATGCAACCCCCCCCACACACACACACCTACATGTGGGGTTGTACACCTTTTGTACACACAGTTCTCCCATTACCCTTCTATCAGCATGCATTACATCTGGTGCTCAACAGCATGCAGTGCAACTATAGTGACCTCATGCTAGTGGCAGTATACATGTGTGTGATGTATGGGCTGTGTTGGTAGGTGATGGCCCTACCCTTGTTAACACTGCACTCATGTATGAAGTGTTACTGTTGACCTGTTCTGCACCCTACCTTGTACTATGCACCATATCACACAGGTGTACAAACCATTGCTGCTTATGTAGTACTGTGCCTGTTATGTCAGCTCCAAAGCTCGCAGTCCCTATGTGTTACAGCACCTCATACCTGGGATGATATGTGAACAGATATCATTTGTGAATGCCTGATGTCTGCTTTACAGATCACAACATCAGCAGTGCATGTATGACCAGTACAGGACTATTACACTGACACCCACCAGACCTTATCATGGTTGTGGGGGGTGCCCTACACATGTCCCAGAAATCTGCATTGTTACAAGGTCTACTCATGTGCACATCCCTTGGAGTGCACACACTGCTGTCACTATTGCTGTGGGGTCAGGGTTATGTCTTCCACAGTGACATAACCTGATTGTGTGCAGATACAGCCATGAGGGTGCTGTTTCACACATGTAGGCCATGAGCTCTGCCATACTTCTCATCCCTGTGGAATCATTGCACAATGACAGGATGTTAGTTATCTTGCATGTGTCTGTTGTACCCTTCAGATACCCCAGAATGGTCACTACTGTGACTCAGTGCATTTCACAACAACAAAATGTGAACATGTACAGCATGCAGTATGGGCAGGTGTGTTTGATGTGTGCATGGAATATCCCATAGCCATTACATGCACAGTGTCTTGTCATGCATGAACATGAGCCATACTCACCGGCTACAGGCTGCTGCTGTGGTGGTATCCTGGTGGGACCTACATAAGTGTGCAAGAAAGTTGTTGTTAGTGGCCACAGCTGTGGCATTCATAAAGGGTGAGTGCAGCATTATGTTACAGCTACAGTAGGGGTCCACAATACCACAGCTTATGCATGCCTGTTTATTACTACTACACAGCAACAGACTATGTATATGACATCTCAGATTAGCATGATGTACCTGTACAGATGCAGATGCATACACATGAGTGGTGTACTGATGTGCCCTGGGGCCTTACCTGCACGCTCCTCAGCCAGTGTGTCGGTGGTACCCACCTCCACAATGCGCCCTGCAAGTTGTTTGTGCTGCAGTTGGGCAGGTGCCACAAGGCTCCTGAGTAGCTCCTCCACACGGGTGAGGGGTGGATGGGCAGCATGCCTCCCCTGTTGTGAGGTAGTCTCCCCATACAGCAGCTACACACCGACATACATGGTGAAGCAGGTCACTGCAATGATGCCGGACCTGCTTATAGCTGTGGTTATGCAGTCTGACATCATTGACCCTATGAACTAGTTTGTTCCACAGGGCAGTCCTCTCCTGCTGATCATGGGCTGTCCATCCGAAAAGCTGTTCATAGTGCTGTACCAAATGTTCAATGATGGCTTCTGTTTCAGCAGCACTGTAAGCTGGCAAACGGATGTGGGGCATCCACCCTGGAAGACATAAAGATGGAAACAGGTTAGAGCAACTCATACAGCATGGTTAACATAGTTCTTAATACACATATTTGCCCCCCCCACCATATCAGCTACAACAAATCGTTCACAGAATGCAATTGGTATGTTGGCTGCTTACCTACCATTGGGACATATGTTGTATTGTACCAAGCTTTGTGCTATGTGTTTGTGCCACGCTTTGTGCTATGTGTTTGCAGACATGCTCCCTGTGGGGACACTATCTCTGCTGGCCTGTTACAGACTATTTCACCTGCATGCCATTGTCAGTGCCACTATATATATATATATATATATATATATATATATATATATATATATATATATATATATACATATATATATATATATATATATATATATATATATATATATATATATATATATATATATATATATATATATATATATATATATATATATATATATATATATATATATATACATACATCTACATGACTGTTTGTATATCTGTAGACATACCTGTCTAATTATATATCACACAGATATTTATCTATATGTGGGGTGCATACAGACATCTGGTCCACATTCTGTAACTGTCTTTCATTCACAGCTGCACTGTTCTGTCTTACTGCAACACAGGCAGGTGTCACATATGAACGCAGACTAAGATTAGGGTGGTATATATGGTGAGAGATTGCTGGTAGGCCTAATATACACCTATGGCATTTGTACATGCTGCATTAGACATTAACATGACTACCCTGTTTGTGGTGTGCTCTGACACCCATGTGTCTATCATGAAGGCAGTACTTCCACCACCAGCTATCGCCCACACTAACATACCAAACACACATATTATGGCTTAAATCTTTGTCATTCATTGCTGATCTGAAACAGCTGACGGGTATGTCCCACTTCCTACAGGGACAGACAGTATTGTCCAGAGCAGTTGTTCAGCAGAATTACATTACAGGAACAACTACAGATGGCACATATAAATCATTCCACGTCATATTTCCTATTATTCTATACCACATTCTACTTTCAATTACATAAATATATGTTTTACATACCTGTCATTTTTTTTCTGACAGCTGTGACAGCTTGTTGTTCTTTAAGGTTTTCATTTTTTTTTTCTTTTCTGTGTGTGTGTGTGTGTGTGTGTGTGTGTGTGTGTGTGTGTGTGTGTGTGTGTGTGTGTGTGTGTATGCGTCTATCTGTTTGTCTGTCTGTCTGTCTGTCTCTCTCTCTCTCTCCACTAGAATAATTGAGCTGGCTTGAATGGATTACAGCATGGCTTTTGTAAGTGATGCACATGATCAGGTGATGGGCTCTGCACCAATCAGTGTGCAACAGTTGCTAATTGCATGCGGCCTGCTGTGTAGTACTTCAGATAACCACTGTGATGGCAACCCAGTACTATAAAATACTGACTCATGTGGGGGTTGTCCCTTAACTTTTCCAGTATGGAGGACATTCTTCCTGTATGTGCGCAGTAGTGTTACAGACAGCAGGTTGCAATACCTCTTACAGCAGGAATTGCAGACACAGGTCAATTACACATTCGTATGAGGTTCCATACCTATAGACAGAGTGACTAGTGTTGTTATGTGCATTGTATATTGCTGGTCTTGCAGTGTTTGTGTGTAGATAGTAGTTTAGGATAGAATGCAGTCTGTCTGCATAGCTCTCAACTGTGGGCCTAATCACATGATGACCAGTGGATTGTCTGGTTTGGTCTGTACACTACACAGGTCTTGCCCTACATATATCACTGGCAGTCTGTATGCTACTTGCTATCATTACATGGCTACATCCATTTGTGTTTCTGATGTTGTATTTCTGCATAAGAGTATGTTGCAACAAATCCTGTAACATCAGCAATTTCCAGGATGTGTAACAGCAATATTGCAAGTATGGCCCTGTGTGCCTGCCTTTAGCCTCCACATATATGGCAGGCTTTGTCCTGCTCTGATACAGTTAGGGGTTGTTGGGTAATGGTCTATCATTATTTACTGCTAGCATTCCTGCTACCACCACACAAAATATGTTGGTCAGGGTCCATACATGTGACCGATACATTGATTTTACCACAACTAATAAATTACCCCTAGGGCTTCACTACAGGGTGTAATTGAAGGCTGCTGAAATACATCAGCAATTGTTGATTGTTACCTGTCTTGAAGGCAAATCCTTTGTCTACTGTTGTACTAACTGAAGGTCTTAGCCTGGGCAGCATAGTATATTATATATCCACATTGCTTGCATCTACTGTTTTGTTTGGGCCTTGCATTCATCACTGATTACATATGTCAGACTTTATGTGATGTAAGTAATGGCATACATTATTGTATAGTACACAAATAAAGGTTTTCTGTGTATGCGTACTTGTGTGTCGTGTCATGTCCTTTGAATTGTCAGTGGGCATATGGTTAATGTAAGTATTCTCATATGTGGGAATGGTTGCTACACTACACATTTCACAGGTACCAGTTACAGGGCTTGTGGCTGAGGGATATACTTTGCACCCAGTACTTCCACACTACTCCTACATATGTCTGGCTACTAATACCTTTTGTCTGTGTATATGTGTATGTACCTATATATAATAATATATCTATCTATCTATCTATATATATATATATATATATATATATATATATATATATATATATATGTATATATATATATATATGAACATATTTGTCAATGTATAGATGTGTGTGCATATCTGAACCATTGTGATGTGTAATCCTTCCACATTGTACATTCCCTACAGTAGAATGACCTTTCCGCATGATATGTTACAGATATTGCCCTGACATTTATAGGTGAATTGGCTTACTGTGAAAGCATTTTGGCTGTGTTGTGGAGGGTCCTGTAGCCAAAAACTGCATGTGTTGGGTATTGGATTGCACAGCATATCCGTTAGGGCTGTGGGGGGGGGGGGTAACATAGCACTAATTACCAGGTGTCCCTCATTTGAGCCCCCACCCCCATTAACAGTGCATATGGTCTGTTATGTTGTAGTGAGTGGTTCAGGATTTTGTTCCTATGTAGTAATGCTATACACAGTTCTATCTGTATATATATATATATATATATATATATATATATATATATATATATATATATATATATATATATATATATATATATATATATATATATATATATATATATATATATATCTATATATATATATATATATATATATATATATATATATATATATATATATATATATATATATATATATATATATATATATATATATATATATATATATATATGTGTGTGTGTGTATATATATATATATATATATATATATATATATATATATATATAAATATATATATATATATATATCTAAATATCTAAATATATATATAGATATATAGAGATATTTGATATATATATCTATATATATATATATCTATATATATATATATATATATATATATATATATATATATATATATATATATATATATGTGTATAGCTGTCTATCTGTCTACATTCCAAGATGTCCATATGTCCATGCGTGTTTGAATCATATTTTTGGCCTGTACCTCATTCTCTTGGCAATTGACATGGATGCCCACAGGACTGTAGTCAGTAACTAGTGCCAACACTTATGGGTTTCAGACTTCATTTCCTTCAAAACATGTGTTCTAATACATATGACTGTGTGACTAGCAACATTTTAGGTGTCTTAGAGCAGTATTTGACATATATCCCTACTTGTACCCACATTTTGGCACACTGTGTCCAGTATTCTTGCATTAAGAGGTTGTGTGGTATGATATTACTACTTTTCCTGTACTGATGACTGATTGTGCTGGGTGTTATGTTTGACAAAACATCAGGTTATGTATATCTGCCATGGTTTAATGGTAGATCACTTTGTGAATGGAGTGCAGGGTCCTGGGTTCGAGCCTTGGAGAGGCAGTTCATTTTGTTGCTGGGCAGAACAAGGGACATTGGCTACAGAGTGATTAAGGCACGTTTAAGCAGTTGTAAGAGGGTTTGCATGGGTTTGCGTGATGGTAAGCACTGCTAACCTCCACTTATGGTTTCTTACAGTCAGTTAGCCTCTAATTTCTCAACCTGCATAGGCATAACTTACCCCCAGGCAAGCCCACACAGACCTGCTTACTGTTGCTTAAAAGTGCGAACTGCCACTTACCCCCACGCTAATTTCTTTAAAAGAAAAGAAAAAGGAGTTGATAGGAGAGTGGTGAAAAACAGGGCACAAAGAGGGAAAGACATTAGGGAAAACAGCTAGGCATGTGCAGGAAGGTTATAGGAAAGGTCCATAGTGACCCATTTCTTCTATAGCAACAGCTGTGCATATACACTAAATTTGCAGGTAAATTTAGGCCCTCAAACCCCTGGGGGAGTGGTGACATATATTCATTGTTATGCCAATTAGACCAGATTACGTGTCCAGTGGACACGTGTGCAAAATGGACAGCTATGTATGGGGCGAGATTTTTTTGTGGGAACAGATTGCCCTTTTTTTATTTTTCAGGTGAGAGTGGAATGTTGGGGAGGGGTAGTAGGTATATTTGGGGAGGGAGGTTGGGTAGGTTAACAGACTTGGCAGACAAGATGCATACAGGGCTGGTATATGACACATGTGGGGGGTAAACACCTTGGACGGGGAGGGGTGTTTGGAAGTCGCAAGCCCATGAGACCCCAACTGAAAACAGTGGGACTGAGGTCCTCACCTATGGGCAGTCACCACTGCATCTTCACAGCCCAGAAGGTGGCTGTGCTCGGGGCTGTGTAGGGTGGGCAGGCTCATCCTCTAATAGCCCCTCAGCCCTCAAGCTGGCATAGCCGCTCTCATTACTCCAGATCAAGCTCCCTACACACCATGGCCCAGACCTGTTGACTGGTGACAGGTTCCCCTCCACACCCACTCCGAGGTGGGGGACGAGCCCCATCCCCTGCAGTGGTTCCTCCTGAAGGTGGTGCAGGGCCCACCGTAGAGGAGGTCCCAGGCTGGGCCCAAGATGTGCTGGTGCCCGATGCCATGGCCAGCTGAGGGGGGACAGGTGGTGGGTCAGCTGGGATCGGCCTTCCCATATGAGCAGTGTTGTCGCCGTTATGGCCGATATGGGTTAGTAACAGTCAAAAGCATTCAGGATTAGTTATAACAGCATGCATAGGTATTCCCATTAAAATGACACACCAGATGTAACACTGTTGCAGAGCAAGCAGAACACATGCATATATGGAACAACGGTGGCCATTACAAGAACATGCAAATTTCATTGATGGCAACAGGCCACCAATATGGGTGCATTTTGACATGGCACATGCATAGAAACAAATGTGAATATGTATAAACCATTAGGACATATGTCCCAACAAATGTTTGGAGTGGGCACATATCAGTTGAGGAGTGTCATTGGGTTATTTCGCCCATATGGTAAGGGTGAGAGAGAGTTCAATTAACAACTAATATATCCTTGTAGTTTTCATAACATTCCTAGCCCCTGCAGTGATTTTTCCCTTACAAGTATTATTACACTACCCGATGGCCTTATATTATACACTGGTATGTTTATAGATTATTATATACATGACCTGTGTCTTAAATACAGGTGTGACAAGATGCAGGTGTTAATGCAACATATGTTGAGTATTGCTGTCACACACTTTGGGTGATGTGCTAGAATGACAGGTTTGTTTTCATATACATTCTATGACTATGTACACGTTTGACTTTGAGTTATATGTCATTAACAGCTGCCTACATTTCTGGGTTCATCACACTGCTTTTTCAGGAGAACAGGGTACCAGGCTGGTGATATGGGCTATTTATCAGGACATGCTGGACAGACTGAAACAGTTGTAGGGTATGAATATGCATACAACTTTCTATCTGAACATTCTAGCATATCTTGTACAGTTGCTGGGTTTAATTATACATACAGCTTTCTATCTGAACATTGTAACAAAATCTGTACAGTTGTAGGGTATGATTATGCATACAACTTACTAGCACTCGCGGGATTCAAACCACTGCTCTGTGTGACAACAAGATTATAGTTAACATTACAGTACACTGTGCCATTAGGGAATTGATGTGAAGCATTCTACTCTTTTCTATCTAAGACTCCCTCACTTGTACAATATGACTGACCTCTTAGCACTTCCAACATTGTTATACAGAACTTCATACTGATTTTATCTGCATCCCTCAGAGTGGGTAGCTCTGCTTAATACAACAGTACTATTTATAGTATGCAGCAGTTCAACTTGTTGCAGGAATATTAACTGAACTGGAAGTTTTGACTCTGCTCTTCAGTTAGTCCCACCCGCCTTCTCTGTTTTTGTTTTGGTGTTAATCTTAGTGGCCTTGAAACTGCCCGCCCCTCTTGTAAATTTGTGTTTGGATACTCCTTCTGGGCCCATCTCATATGCTCACTCAACTGAGTGCAGTGAGATCATATTCTGATTTCAGGCATTCCTACTGTGTACAAAGAGAGCATCTGGGAAACAGAAAAAAAAAATTAAGCTTGTTCCTGCCTTTCCTGTTAAGTGGTATAGACTATTTGTAGGCTTCTGAGCCCCCAAGCCCTTCTATGATGGAGGGAAGCCTTTTTTCTAGTTTCAGCACTCAAATCTGTTTCTTTGATCTCAGCACTTGTTCAGAAAAAAAAAATTCATCTGCTTTTACTGTACTTGTGTTTCTACCTACTTTATTTTACTTTTGCATCATCTTAAAAGTACTCAATTGTATTTATTACTGCTTGGTGTAACTCATTCTAAGCCTTTTGGTTTAAACACTTGAGCTTCGGACCAGCTGAGAGGGTTTGTGGTCTGCACTGTAGTGGCAGAACTGGTAGCTCACATCCTTCTAGGTTGGGAACTGCTGATTGAGGGCTCAGTGTCTGTTATTCTAAAAGTGTATTAATTCTGGTTTAAGCACTTGGGCTTTCAGGCCAGTTATTTTACATTAAGAGGGTTCGTGGACTGCACTCTTGTGGGAGGAGAGGCTGGACTCTGCCCTTCTGAGCTGGGAATTTCTGGTTAAAGGCTTATAGTGCATGCATATCTGATCTGCTTCTTACTGAAGTTGGTGCGCCTTGTTTGCTGTGGCATAGACTGGTTTCGGGCCTGCTGGATCTAGCTTTGTTTGTGTAACTTGAGCACTAATCCAGGCATTCTCTAAAGTATTCAATTGTATTTATTACTGCTTGGTAGTAACTTGATTAAAGTGTATCTATCGTTCTAAGTCTTTTGGATTAAACACTTGGGCTTCAGACCAGTTGTTTTACATTAGGAAGGTTTGTGGCATGCACTGTGGTGGCAGGAAAGGTAGCTTTCATCCTTCTAAGTTGGGAGAGCCCAGTGTCTGTTATTCTTAAAGTGTATTAGTTCTGGTTTAAGCACTTGGGCTTCAGGCCAGTTATTTTACATTAAGAAGGTTCGTGGTCTGCACTCTTGTGGGAGAAGAGGCTGGACTCTGCCCTTCTGAGCTGGGAATTATTGGTTAAAGATTTATAGTGCCTGAATATTTGAACTGTATCTTACTGAAATTTGTACACCTTGTTTGCTGTAGCATAGACTAGATCCAGGCCTGCTGAATCTAGCTTTGTTTATATGCTTGTTGTTTGTTTGCTTGTTATTTACCTGGAACGCTAATTCCACCTAATATGCGGCTTCTCAGCACTTCTGTGGATCACTAGTGATATCTGCATTGCTTACTGTACTTATTTCCTTGTTTCACTTGAAAGAAAGTTACTGTTTGTCGTTTTTGCATTTAAGTTACCTGTAACACATTGCACTTAAGTTCCCTGGCACTTGCTCACTAAAGCAATTATATAAGTCAGCACTAAAAATTAAAAGCACTACACCCTCACTCCCCACTGGCCCTTGTTTACAATTATTAAGGAATTCCCAATATTATTCTAGCATGTCTAAAGGTCAGTTGTCAATCTCCTCTCCAGTCCAGCTGGTGAATCTGGGAATCTTGAGGCAATGTTACAACTGCCTCATGTACACAGACAACCCTCTCCTCCTCCCAACAAATTCCAACACATGTGAGAGATGCAACCATATAGCCAAATAAGGCTAAGCTCTCTCAACTCATTTCTGGCATAACCAGTCAGGAAGAGAAGGAAACCACACTCACTACAATTCCAGTCTCACATAGACCTACCACGACAGCAAACCAAACACATAATCACACAAAAACATACTCGGAGGCTCTAAATAAAGATCTGCCTAAGCAGCAGAGACCTCCAAAGCAGACACCCAACCAACCACTACCCCAAAACAAAACACGTGCAACACATATCTCACAAAGCCAGTATGTCGAACATTCACAGCCCTTAAGACTAAACAACACACCTGATACACTTGTAATAGGTGACTCTATCGTCAGGCACACTGACGTCCCGCTCACCAGGCTGAACAAGGAGAGGGTCACGGTGAGCAGCCTGTAGGATCCGCCACATAACACAAGCACTCAGGTCACTCCAAGGCAAGTACAAATATGACTCAGTCATTGTCCATGCTGGTGTGAATGACCTGAGACGTACCTCCCTGGACTACATGAAAAGAGACATAAAGGAGCTCTCTGAGCATGTAGACCAGGCCGGTATGACCCTGACCTTGAGTAGCATCTTACACTCACCAAGAATGATGCCACAATATGAAGACAAGATGATCAATTTCAACAATTGTCTTAAGTACTGGTGTCATTCAAAGGGGATCCAATGCCTGTCAGCTTGGGATGATATGCTCGACAAGCCACGATGCTAAGCTAGGGATGGCTTGCACCTGTCACCCCTGGGCTTTTGGATATTGGCAAAGGCTCTTGCTACCCCCATAGTGCCTTTTTTAGGGAAGGCTCAAAAGACAAACCCACCTCCATAGGTATCACAAGGGATAAGAAACTAAGAGTAATGCTACTTAACGCCAGAAGTCTAAACCTCAAGATGCACGCACTCAAAACTCTCCTTACCATGGAGAATATCGATATCTGTGCAGTAACAGAAACCTGGTTCAGGGCTCCCGAGAGCACCCCAGCACTACCAGGTTATACCTCATACCATGCTTTTTGGCCCCAAAACTTGGACCAAACCACAAAAGGAGGGGGAGTATCGATATTCATCAAAGATACCCACACCTCCAGGTTGGTGGCAAAGCACGAAGCATCAGAGACTATCCATGTGCAATTAACAGTGGGTAAAACTGCCTTCCAGTTTATAGCCTGCTACAGACCACCCTCCCAAACCCAGGAACCCCACTTGGCCTTCCTGAGAACACTGGAAAATATGAAGGTCTCTCCAAACACCATTATATTGGGTGACTTCAACTATCCAAACATAGACTGGGAGCATTACTCTAGCTCCAACACCCTAGGTTCCTAGAAGGTTCCTAGAATTTATAAACTCAAATGCTATGGAACAACTTGTTACCACTCCCACAAGAGGAGAAAACATACTGGACCTGATCATCACCAACATGGGGACTCTATGCTCCAGATCAGAAGTGTATCGCTCACTGGTAAGATCAGACCATAAACTAATCTCACTGGATATTCACATCCCGATCCCACCCCCTGCCCAGAAAACCACAGTGAAAAATTTCTCTAAAGCAAATTTCACACTCCTCAAAACCGAGGTGGAATTCTTCAAAGCCCCCGGGCCTGTGGAAAATACGGCCCAGACCGCAGAATCCTTTATAAATGCATTCTATGAACACCTTCAGGAATGCATGGATCATGCGATCCCAAATAAAACCAAGACCCAATCCTCCAAAGTCAGATGTCCTGTCTGGTGGACCCCAGCCATAAACAAACTATACAATAGAAGGAGGAAGCTACTAAATGACAGAGCAAAATCCCAAAAAGGGAAGGCATCACTGATCAGTATTAGCAAAAAACTATGGGCACTCATAAAATTGTCTAAGGCCAGCTTCGAGAGAAGAATTGCACAGGACACTAAGGATAATCACAAGGCTTTCTTTAGTTATGTTAGGAACCTGGGTGGTAATTCCCAGATGTGCTCAGAATTAGTCCAAAATGACAAAAAATACACTGAACCCACAGACATTGCCAACATCCTAGCTGACAGGTTCAGCGCAAACTTCTCCCCCCCTCCCCACCAAAAGGGCAAATATCTATCCCAGCAGAGTGCTGCCCCCCTGACATCTCAGATGCTCAGGTAAGAGCCGCCCTCTCCAAAGCAAAAAAACACAGCATCAATGGGACCAGACGGTGTCCCAGGCTGCATCCTACATGACCTCTAAGAAGAGCTAAACCCAAACATAAAACTACTGTTCAATCTCAGCCTTACTACAGGATATGTGCCCAAAGAGTGGTGTACAGCAACAGTGGTCCTTCTCCATAAAGGTGGTGCCTCAACGGATCCTGGAAACTATCGCCCCATAAGCCTGACTAGCTTGGTCTGCAAAGCTATGGAAAGGATCATCATGGACCTCATAAATAAAGATATTGGGGACCTACAGACACTGGATCCTACCCAGTTCGGCTTTGTTAAGGGCAGATCCTGCCTCTTAAACCTGGTTGATTTCTTTGAAACAGTCAACAAGGCCATTGACGAGGGGAAGGTGGTCCACACAGCCTACCTGGACCTCACAAAAGCCTTCGATACAATACCCCACTCGGGCATTATAGATAAGCTCACCAGCTTAAATATAAACCCCTATGTCACTAGATGGATTGCAAACTGGCTCAAGGACAGAACCCACATGGTTAGAATTGCTGGAGCCATGTCAGACTCCAAACCAGTTACAAGTGGTGTCCCACAAGGCTCAGTCCTGGGACCTCTCTTGTTCGGTATATATTTCTCAGAGGTACAGGCCAACACGGAAGGACTGTGGCTGACCAAGTTCGCAGATGACTGCATACTGGGCACCATAATCGACTCTCCAGCTGACACAAGCATCCTCCAAAAGGGCCTCATAGAAACAGACAACTGGTGCCAGAGCCATGGCCTTAAGCTAAATGCCAAAAAGTGTATAGTCATCCCCTTTGGCAAAAACAAAGTGCCCACAAATTACCACATAGGTGGTAATCCATTAAGTACAGAAGAAGTAATTAGGAACCTGGGGACCCAAGTTGATAGCAATCTCTCATTTGACAACCACGTAGCCAAATTGGTTAGAAAAATATTTTATATAGCCCGCCTAATCATGAAGGGATTCACATCTAGATCAGGGGAGGTCATCGTGCCTCTTTACTCATCCCTCATCAGGCCCATAATTGAGTACAATGCCCCTTTTGGGATGTACCTTACCAGACACCTGCAGCAACTGGAAAGACCCCAAAAGTACCTCACCAAGAGGATCAAAGGGCACAAACAGATGCCATATGCTGCCCAGTTAAAGAAACTCCAGCTCTACTCAGTGACATACCGCCTGTTCAGAGGCAATCTGTGCCTGACGTATAAAGCTATGTCCAACCCGGAATTAATGGACATGCTGCACCTCAGAAAATCCAAATCCAATCGAGCTACGCGCTCGAGAGACTTGAACCTCAGCACTGAAATAAATAGGACATGCTGGAGGGACAGATTCATAACCCAGAGGCTCCCTTCACTCTGGAATAAAATCCCAATCCAGGTTAGGCAGAGTCCCTCATTGACTCTCTTCAAGAGGAATCTTGATGAGTGGATTGGAGATCGTAGGTTTACCCTGGGTATCACTTCTGTGTCACTGTTAGACAGAGGCACAGTATACTAACCTCGAAAAAGGGCATAGCAAAATAAATTTAAAATGGGTGGCGAAAGCCAAACACATTCTGGCTAGGCTTATAAATGCCCTAGGGCAGATAGCCTAGTATGAACCTATGAACCTATGAACCTATGAACTACATATGAAAGAAGAGTAGAGAGAAGCACTCCAGGGGTTATACTTTTATTCACAGAATATTACACATTTATTCCTTCTGGCACGACACTTTCTAAGGCTCTTATATTTATTTGTTATGACAGTACATGCAGACAAATACTAATCGCAATGCAGCCTTTGCAACCTAGAATCATAGGCTTGCTGGTTCACATCCCGCTCATCTGCAGCTGTCGGAGGAATACAGTGATATTTAGCCATACCTATCCATAATATACACAAGCTAGGCAATTCTTAACTACTTAGTGGAATGAGTACTTACTCAGTACTGGGGGATTAGCCATCTGCCGATACTAATGGATCCACTGTTCCAGTACATCCCCCCTCTGCCACTTCAGGTCAGCATGGTGGTGCCTGACCTGTTCACCAGTCTGGGGAATAGCTGTGACACTGGTGAGGTCATGGGCGAGACTGTCCCAGGCCTCTGTTTTATACTGCAAGCCCTGGTATGGGCCCTGCAGTAGTGTCTCCTCATGGTATTTTACCAGGAGCCATACCATGAGGTTTGACTCCTGGATGCCCCAGTGCTGCACTCTAAATTGGGTGCCTTCACCCACACTGGCCATTCTTCCTGCAGTAGGAAGCTACAACCAGTTATGGAACGTATTCCCACCTGTGTGGTTTAAATACGGCCAATTACCCACACTTTTCTGTGATTGGCTGGGTTTGAAGAGGCTAAGCTATGGGCACACCTGCTTACCTAAGGTTGGCAGTGTTTATAAGGGTATACCGGTAGGCAGATTGGATTGGCTCCCCTACACATTGCTTACTCTTACTAAGTTGAGCTGTGCTGTGGTTAGCATTGCTTAATAGTTAATTTGCACTATATTTGCCTTTTGTCAGTGATCTATTCTTCATTACAGGTTTTATATGTGTCTGGTATCCGTGATTCATGTGTACATACACTGTATAGGCACCTGAGGACTTCTACACATTATTACAATAACACCTCACATCTATGCTTACTGCAGTACTCCAGTTCACATATTTATGTTATGTAGCAAGTTATGCCACTTCACACTGTACATGGATTCAGTTCACATGTTTGGTTTGATTTACCTGTGGTGAGGATTAGTTTGCTGATACCTCATTCATCTATATTGCTATGATGGTTTAGTGGTTGACTACTGTGACTATAGTGTACAGGGTCCTAAGTTAGAGCCTTGCAGAGGCAGTTTATTTTGTTGCTGGGCAGAACACGTGGGTTTGCATGGGTTTGTGTGACAGTAAGCACTGCTAACCTCTGGTTACAGTTTCTTAAACCAGTTAGCTTCTACTCTGCTTAATCTGTGTAGGCAATGCTCACTGCCACTCACACAGGCATACTCCCACTTGCTGCCACATACCCCCGCACTACTTCATTTACATGTTGGATTTATACATGCTTAAGTCAGGTGTACACGTCAGGTATGACTGTTCACGAAGGTCAGTGTAACATTAAGTGGAAATCCAGTTTAGCATTTCTGGTTAGGCTACACTCAGATATTCGGGTTAGGTTTAGTTATTCTATACCTGCGTTGCAGAGTAGATGTGAATAGTGGAGGTCTAGGCAGATAGGTGGAGGGGGGGGACATTTTAACTGTATAGTAGGCCATTCGACTGACTGGTGGGGGTGTGGTAGAGCAGGTTTGCAGGGTGTTGGGATATGTATGCGAGGCAAGACAGGAGGTATCTGTGTCAGTAGTTGGTGTAGGGTTCTGAAGTGTTGGGGGATGACGGACTTCGCCAGGTGGTGATCCAAGTGTGCTTGGGTTTCCCTTCATGTGTTTTTACATGTGTAGTCTGGGACAGCTGCGGTAATACACCTGGGTTGGGGGTTCCAGATTCTGCCAATATAGTTGTGGGGAGGGTGTCACCTACTTGTGAATGTGGACATTAATATGAATGCAACAGAAGCCGATAGGTAAGTGGTGTTATTGGGCCACACAGAGGTGCTGATAGTAGGGGACATGTTCAGGGATGTGCAGGACAGCTGACAGAAAGGTCCACAGATGGCCATTTCTTCTACAGTGACAGCTGTGTATATACCCTGCATTTGGGGGTAGGTCTAGACAATCACACCCCTGGGTGGGGGTGAGGACTGCAACATAGGCCTCAACTGATTGGAGAATAATCTCAACAGTATCAGGGACAACTCCTCAAATAATCAGGGACAATCAGGGACATTTTCTAAATATTTCTAGTATTAACCTGAAACATTTGCAGAATAGAGAATGTGGATTAATACAGGTTTTCTGACATGAAACGTCTATAACTTTGTATTACAACCATTATTTATTAAGGGCAATTCACCTCCTTTTCTTCAGCACTCACCAGTTTTCAGGGGGATTAAGAGGGACAGACCTAATATTGGAGTCTATATCAGGGACAGTTGAGAGGCCTGGACAGCAACGTTGTAATGCCAATTAATTCGGCTTACATGCCTACAGTGGGGTGTTGTGACCAAGTGTTCTTTGGTGTCATTTAGTGGGTTTGCAACAACACATCTGGTTATACTGTCCTTTGCCATGTAAGCTTGACTTTGCTGCTGTGGGACTCATACCAGGTGTGGCTGCTCGTTAGGCATTGGCTCTGCCCAATGCACACTTTTGCTTACTTCCCTGGGGCAGTCCACATAGAACCACTCCAGCCAACACCTGCACAGCTAGGCCCATAATTTCATACCCATAGTTCCCAAACTGCGCATCCTCTTCGGCACTCTTCCTTACTCTGGGTGAAAGTTAGTTCTGGCCACAACAGTACAAACTACCCACTCCCCACTTCTCGGGACCCATCATGTATGGTGTCTCACCCACTGGATCATCAGGCTTCCCCTACTTTGTAGACCAAGAACGTGCGAGGCCTGCTTTGGACATCTGTATAATGTCTGGAAACCTGAAATATAGAATTTTTGGGGTGTCCCACTAGGGACATTCATGTCTTTGTTTCAAGATTAGACTTGGTGGGTCTCTCCCACTGGTAGTATCCTGCCTGTAGTCTGGGAAGCAGTGGTGTGTTTAATTTTATTGTATGTTTGTATGTTTCACTGGTCTAGCTGGGGGGGGGGGGTTGATGCTACATGTTACACGTTTGTTGATTGGACCCCTCATCCCCATTGGCATGACCTGTGAACATATGTAATTCTTAACTGCAGTATCATATCCTAGCTATATATATTAAAATATTTACACACACACACACACACACACACACACACACACACACACACACACACACACACACACACACACACACATATACACACACATATATATATATATATATATATATATATATACACACATACATATATATATATATATATATATATATATATCTGTATATGTATATATATATATATATATATATATATATATATATATATATATATATAGCTATATATTGCTGTATACATATATATATATATATATAGAGAGAGAGAGAGAGAGATAACAACATATGGATGTATGGGTGTCTGCATATGTTGAAAAGGTAGACAGCTTTAGTTTATTCACAGTGAAACCTAATCTAAAATCTAATAAAAATATCAAACTTGTGTACAAGTCTACATTACCTAATCTAACGCAGTTTGATGGTACTGACACTCTTAATAAAGTACATTTTTAAAACTGAATATGTATGCGGCTGCAGATACCGAACCCCACTTGGGTATAGTTGACAAACTCACTGACCTGGGCATAAACCTCTACATAACTCTCTGGATTGCCAGCTGGCTCACAGACAGGAAACAGGAAGTTAGGATTGGTGATACCACTTCAGCAAAGAGACTCGTCACCATTGGGGTACCTCAGGGGTCTGTGCTGGGACTATTCCTATTTGGAAACTATTTCTCAGAGGTGATAGTGTCTAAGGTTTTGATTGACCAAGCTCACAGATGAGTGCAAATTGGAAGCTGTCTTCCAAGAGGGTCTAACACCAACAAATGACTGATGGCAAAGTCATAGACTAAAACTCACTGCCAAAAAATGTGTTACTGTGCCCTTTGGGAAAACTGACACCAAGGCTAATAACTCCATCAATAAGAAACCCCTAAGTGTGAACCCAGTAGTCAGGGATCTGGGAGCATGTGTAAACAATACTCTGACCTTTAAACAACTTGTGGTCAATGTTGTAAGAAAATCATTCTATGTCACCCAACTTATAAGTAAGGACATGGCATCCAGGCCAAAGAAATAATAGTTCAACTTTATTCAACCATTATCAGACCTATAACTGAGTATAATGACTCCTTCAACATGTGCCTGACCAAACATATGCAACAGTTGGAATGTCTACAAATATTTCTTACCAGGGAAATCCAAAGTACACATTGTCCTATAAAGATTGCCTTAAAGCCCTGTCTCTATACTCTGTCTCCTACAGGTTACCGAGAGGCCATCTATGCCTACTGTACAAGCCTTCTTCGGATCCAGCCCTGAGGGACCTTTTGAACATCATCAGAACCACTGAAACAGAATGGAAAATTGTGGAAAAGGTTAACACCTTGAAGTATCTGGGAGAAGTGGTTGAGGAGAATGGAAGTCTGAATGAGGAGGTCAAAGCTAAAAACAGATGGGCTGCAGACAACTGACATAGAGTGTCAGGGATTGTGTGTAACAGAAGTACTTCTGTATAGTATGGGAACATGGTCAGTGAAGGCACAGTAGTTGAGGAAGCTAGATGTGATGAAGATGAAGTGTCTGAGATAGGTGTTAGGATGCATACTGCCGGACAGACAAAAATGATGATATCAGAAAAGAAGTCCAAGTAGCTCTAACTGTAAAGAATGTCAAATTGAACAAATTATGGTGGTTAGAACACATGCACAGGAATGTATAAGAAAAGCTGCTGAAGAAGATTTGGGACAGACAGAAAAAAAACAAGAGGAAATGCTGGCATCCATTAAAGGGATATTGTAATAGATTTTGTGACAGAAGACGTGCAACAGTCAGGCATGGCTGTTGAAGAAGGTAGGAGAATGGCATTAAACTGAGAGAGATGGTGACCATTGATGCTACATCCGGACCCCATCTAGAAATGGTCTATATTGTAAGCGCAAATGCTTAGGCTGTCGAATACTGCATAACTGACACCTAATAAGTGAGCCGTGAGAACACCTAATGCTGGAAACCGCGAAATTCGAAATCCCGATTTGGCATAGTCAGCCCTTCCGCAGTGTAGCTCTGTAAGGTAAGTGTGCGATAGTTACTGAGCTTAGGGTTAGGGTGCGGGTTAAGGTAAGTACATAGATAGTAATGTATGTAAGGGTTAGAAGTAAGGCTTGGTTAAGTGTATGTGTGTGGTTTATTTATTTGGTTTGGGTATAGCTTATTAAGGTAAGTGTGTGGTAGTTACAGACCTTAGGGTTAGGGTGTGGGTTAAGATAAGTGCATAGAAAGTAATGTATGTAAGGGTTAGTGTAGAATTCCTTTGGACTACAAGCTAGAGATGGCCTTCCCTATCAAGGATTAATATGATAGTACAGGCAAAGAGAAAAAAAGAGGTGGATAAGACCAGCACTTGTAGAGTTTTTAGTACAATCTAGAACAGAAGCTGCTATTTAAAAAAAAGGATAATTAATATAGCATATAAAATATTGCATGCTAACTATAGGAATCAATCAGAGGAAGTTAAAAAGGATTGGAAAGAGAAACTGGAGAGGCAATACACAAAGAAAAAAATGGAGAAGATACATGTAAGGCTCCCAAATATGCAGCAAAGTCTAGCAGATTTAGGACCTCTATTTGGAAGTGTTTGCATATATATTTTTATACTCCACACAGACTCAAAAGCATTTTTCCTCAGGTAGATTGCAAATGCTCGATGTATGATAGGGAGGAAAATGGTATCTGGGAATTAGGAACATAATGTTTGGGCGTGTAATGAGTCGGCAGTCCTTAAAAACTCCCTACAGACTACTCTGTCAGAAACTCTAGCTGAGCAAACTGGTGTAACTACGGAATTTAGTTTTAGCTGTAATACAGAATCAGAATTGCATAGATATTGTTGAGTTTAATTCTGGTGGCTACTAGGAAATGGAAATTAAAGTCTAAACCAACTGAACTGGAAGCAGTGAATATATTAACCAACATAAAATAACTGCAAGTGGGATCTTTAGAATAGGATAGGAGCAAACTTCATAAAAAATGGGAATTGTGAGAACAATACCTGCAGAACAATGTTTTGGAAGGGAATGGGGTGTAAGAAAAGACAGTGATTGAATGAGCTATGTAATGTTTGACTGACAATGACTGTATCGATTATTCATGCTGTATAATGTTCACAACTGAAAATATGACAATATGGTTTGTTTTCATTTATATCAATATATGATTGCCTGTGTCATAAGTAATAGCTCAATAAAGTCATTTCTTGTATAAAAAAACAGGACTGCTGTATGGAAAAATAAACATGCTGCTATATTAGAGAATGTAATTTTTGTTCTTGGTAAACTAAACACATGCAGTGTTCTGTTCATAGACGCAAGTGTATTTTCAAGCAAATGAACATTTCTAATGGAGGTCAACATATGAGAAAGAGAATGAATGAGTATCCCCCATTCACGAGTGGATAGGAAAAGCCAGTTGAAAGTAATGAGAAAAAATGACATTTCTTCTGGAAAAGATTCCAGCTTGATATTACATTATTGTAATAAAATTACATTAGATCAATTAAAAGAATGTGGGAAATATTGCATCCTTCCCATCAGTATATGTGGATGGCAGATCTGGCTGCTAAGTCACTGGTATTGCCACTCACAGACTACTGGTCATCTAGCCGTATAAAGTCTCGTTGCCTACTAAGTCACCATATGCACTGTCGGCAGTAATGGAATTGCATCTTATAAGCAGTGGCTTTCCAGCACCCTGATATCAAAAGTCATTAAACTAATAAGTCACAATTAATTTAAATACTTATTTTGCTAAAACCAAACTACATCCTAAAAAGAAAACGTTTAGACTACCTTTGGTCTATAATGGAAATCTTCCCTTTTAAACTTAATTGATATTGACCTTAAAAGTACTTCTCATTTTCCCTGGAAGCCATGAGAATTATTAAATTCACATGACATTTTTTTTACTTACTGGATTATTCACTTTGCTGCCTAATAGAGTGTTTTTTGGGCATCCCATCCCCCAACTCTGATTAACCGTACTGCATTCACAATTGGTATGTCTGGGCTCACTTCCATCCCCTACATTTTGCCAAATGGCCACCTATCCCCACTTCAACTAAATTTTTACTGCTCCCAATCCCTCCTCATCCACCACTTCCTATTTAACTACCCTATCAATAGCTTTAATTGCACATGCAGTCCATTCATCCACCAACCACAATCAAATCCCAGTACTTACCCACCTACTGTGCCACTACTTACCCACCTACTCTGCCCACCCTTACTTACAACACTTCTAATTTACCAGCACCCCTACTAATATAACAAACCTAGTCTATTTTCTCTTCCTACCACTGCCCCCTTACTTTCACCCATACCCTGCCCACTTCTTGTATCTATCAGTAACAAACGTACAATTATCCATCTCTCACATCCATTGCCGCCACACTTTATACCTAGCAAACCTGTCCCTCCTTTGCTCATCCTTCTCAATACTACTTCTTCTATCCTACTTTAATTGCTACTTTGTATAGTCCCATCCATCCGCTACTCCACCACCATTAGACACATAACCTGCATGAACACAAATGTTTCTACCCTAATAACTGCTCTAAACCTGTTGAACATATACCTATGCACACTTTATAAACCCAAAGTCCTACCCCCCTTCTACTCACATAAAATAAAATTTAATTTCAAAACTAATTTACCAAAATATCCTCTACTACTCTTACTCTATAAATGTCTTTAGACGTGGCAACGGGTTCCATTAATATAGTCGAACTTTTACAAGTTCGAACCATATATGGTCAAGACCAGACATTCGAATTTGTAAAAGTTTGAGTGTTTGAATGGAAATCTCCATAAGCGGAGGTTTCCATTCACTTTAATGGGGTGTGATCTCAGAGTTGATATATTTAAGTAGGGGGGGTGGGGGGTGCATAGGGGCTCACACCCCATCTTACAACAAGGTATTGTTTTGTACATTGTGTTTTTTTTTTTTTTTTGCATAGTTGACATTCTGTAACTTTGAACTTAGTGGTTCGACCATTAGGCGGAGTTACGGAACTTCGACTATCTAATATAGATCCTGTGGCAACATGCACCCTAACTGTGCTGCTCATCACTAGTCCATGCCAGATTCTCCCTACATTCCCAACACTAGTGTAAAAACTTCAAAATACTTAAAAATTGCTTCATTAAATATGTGCAGTATATTAAACAAAGTTGCCAAACGCCACTCCTGAGTAACTCAACATTCATTTAATACTATTACAGTGCAGAAACATATCTTAAACCTCAAATAAAGGATTCTGAAGTTGTGCTCCAACGATACAGTATCATTTACTCAGACAGAATACATAAAAAAGCAAATACAGCAGCAATTCTCTGTTCTAATTATCTTACTCTCTCAAACTTCACTATCATTCTAATTAAATTTCGTAATGCTGAACTCCTTATTGCTCATGTCAAATTAAACAACCATAAAAAAAATATATATCTATCTATCTATATATATATATATATATATATATATATATATATATATATATATATATATATATATGTCTATATGTATATATGTGTATATATATATATATATATATATATATATATATATATATATATATATATATATATATAAAATCATTGTCCTCTATGTTCCTCCAGGAAACAATTTCCCAATTCTAGAATATAGCCTTCATTGGATAACTAATAATGTACCATATGAAACTATTCCTGGCAATATCAACATTGACTGTCAAAACCTTGTAATAAACTACCCATATGGTAGTATCAATCTGTATGGCTTTATTTTATTTATAGCCATGCCTAGACTTTTTAATAAAACCAGCAACACACTTCCAGCTCTTGATTAGCTGCTGGCCAGAAACTCAGATTTTTTTCTCTGCACCTTGAACCCCCCACACACTAATTCCGTCTGTTACCATCATTTAGTTTATGTCAGAATACTAGCTACTCAACACATCAAGCAATACATTTACAAGGATATCAAAACCTCACTGGATTTAAACTGAAGTCTTCAATGACATTCTCAAATCTTTCAGTTGATATTCTCTTTGCACTTTACCACCAGATTATGCTGTCCTTAAATTTAACACTCTCTTCCTAGATGCCCTAAATAGCTTTGCTACAATAAGCAAGAGAAGAGTCAAAAGCAAACAGACTCCACAGCTATCATAGCAGCAAAACTATTATGACAAAAGAGATAAAGCATGAAGAGAATGGGAAAATTCCATATCCACTGTAGATGAACAAAATTGTACATTATCTCCGAATCCACACTAAGAACAGGTTGACATCGACAGAATACTGTACTACTAACACACTTATAAATTACAACAAAACATAATCCAGAACATGTTTTTATCCTCAGTAAAAGACATCTTATACTCAGGAACACCAAACACTCTAAATCCAAGTCTTGAAATATAGATCCAGTAGAAATATCTACCAAATTTAACATCTATTCATAAACTCCATAGCCACCCATACTAATATTTCCTCACCTATCTACTCTAACCATATAGACGCTCTCAATTCAATCTCACGTTTTCCTAAAACCTGTTTCTACCTCCTCCATAAAACACCTACTAAACCAACTCAAGCCCTGTTCACTTTCTGCGGACAGCCTCCCATCAGAATATTTGATGTTAGCTTCCACATCCTTCACATATTCAATTTCTATCTTAATCATCGGCTCTATACAAGATTCCTATGTTCCATCTCTGAGAGGAAAAAAAATCATGTATCATTCCACTGCATAAAAGGAGATAAGTCCACTGATATAACCAATGTTAGACTTATTACTCTCCTGTCCCCTGTGTAGAACAGAGCATGTGTTGTAATTTTAAGAAGCATTTCCAAGTGTAGGCACATGCATATAAATAGTGAGCACATGCAGGCAGCAGTGCCATTTTGAGAGAATGACCTGAGTGTTAACATGTATGACTGTAGTGCAGTCTGTTTATAAGTTTGTTTTAGTTTAAGGTACTAAGCCTTGAGCCTGATGTGTTTGTATATAATAAAGCTGCTTGAGTCAAACCAACAACTGTTCGCCTGTTTTATCCTGACTGGATGAGTGACACCTCCATCAAAATAGTAGAAAAATCTGCACACAAACAACTTCTGCAGTAGCTATTTCAAAAGATCTTACTAACTCCCAGTCAAAAAGGATTCTGACCATCTCACAGTACCAACACTGCCTGGCCATCTCACAGTACCAATACTGCCCTCGTATCCTTATTGGACACCATCATCAAGACCAGAGATGACAACAAACTACTTTCTTCCCTCTTTCTAGACCTCTACAAAGCCTTGGATATGGTCCCTCATCCCAAACTACTAACAAATTTGTCTGACTAACTCTACTTTAAACTGATTTACCAGCTACCTACCAATCATTATCAGACAGTTAAATGACCCTCTTATCTCTCCCCTTTTCTCTAAGTTAATACTGGAGATCCACACAGGTTAATCCTAGGCCCACTTCTTTATAGCATATTTATTAAAAACTTACAGACATCCTGCAAAGTAGTTTCATTAATACAGTATGCAGATGATGGTATTCTTGTCTGCTCATCTGATAGCTTGCTATAAACCATCACATAAAATGCATTGAACTCCACAGAAAAAAGGCTAAATGACAATCAATTCCTTATCAATCAAAAATGCTACTATTCATACAAAACCACTAAAGTTATCCAAAGACAAACTTAAAATATCTTTGCAAACAATTCCATAAAGACGTAACTTCCTACACCATGCTATTAGGTATAATAATTGCTAACCAATGTAAACTTGACATACACAGTCAAAATATAGTAAGAAACACAAAAAAAAAAAAAAAAAACTTAGTATACTCTACACATCAAAAAAAAAAAAAAAAAAGGAAAAAGAAAATCTAATTTACGCAATTAGAGAAACTCTAGCTAATGCATATCTCCTTCCTTCCCTGCTCTATTTGGCACCTAGTCTTACCAGTAGACAAAGCTCCCTATCTGTAAAACCTGAATGCTGATATAATAGAGGCACCAGGTTTGTAGTAAATCAGCTTTACAACTTCTATCACTGTTCTTCTGTGACAACTCTAAATTGGCTTTAAGTACCTTACATCTCAAATACAACCAGCTTCTCCATGCCCAATAAAATAATATATAGACCTTCTGCTTGCTGTGCTACCAGCTCAGTCCTAAATCACTACCTACCAAATCACCCCCTTCATTCTTCTAACAAAACAACTTCTCATAATTTATAAATAAAAAAAAAAATCGGACAGTCCCTATACTCAAACTCTGTAGCCATAACCTTGATAACATCCTCATCAATACCGGATCAAAAACAAACTTGTTCAAACTGTCCTTAATTATAATCCTACCCAAACCCAGGCTCAGTTTCTGTACTACTCCTGACTGATATTCCTTTGCCTTTCTCTTCCCACTATTCTATTTAACTCTATCACTTGTCAACTACCCAGGTTACACTTTACTTCACACCATGGCCTCTCTTCTTGTCACTATCGCAATTACAATTTATACAATCCCCTAAACTATTATCTTGATATTTCCATTCAAATTTCCTCCTTACGTACTTTGAGCTCACTGTGTATATTATATTATAATCAAAGCTTTCTAAATCTGAACATGCAGATCATGATTTTGTTGCACATTTGCTTGTCAATATGCTGTTTAATAGTAATGTACTTGTTAGTATTAATGTTCTTCTGTGTACAATTCTTACTATTAGAGTTTTCTCCTCAGGCCTCCACATGGGTTCCATGCCTAGTTGGACTTTCTGCTAAACAAATGTCAAATAAAAATAAAATAAATAAAAAGCCTGTCCAGAGTGAGTTTTTAAGCTTAAGAGAGGAAACCACACAAGCTAGACAACTCAGTAACATACAGAGAAGTCAAGCCAAAACCTCATTAAGCAAATCAAACAGTATTATTTCCATCAAACACTAAATAATGAAAGTAACAATATAAAACATCACTGGTCTTCTATAAATAAATTCATTAAACCAAGAAGAAATCCTACTCCCAGTCCATCTCTGACCAACCCAGTTTTGACCTTACATTAACATTTTACAAACTCTTTACTAACCATTCAAAAATGGCTGAAGTACAATTCTGCCAATTATAAGTAATAATAAATGATCCCTCTCCATTGACATATGGTCCATTAATATACAGTCTGTTAATAAGAGATACATCCTACAAAACTTCAAATCCACATCCTTTACACCAGACAGTCTTCCTTTTTCAAAGCCCTAGTCTAACCTCACATAAAACAGATCTATCTCAGAACAGCAGGTCCCAAACATTTTGAAAAAAAAAATACACAATAGCAATACCCAAGGGAGGACCTGCAGATAAACTCTTACTATAGTTCTCCAGTCATATTGTCACCCCTCTTCAAAATTCTAGACAAGTATATGCAACATCAGCTCCTAAAACATTTAAACACAAACTATATCATGCAAACAGCATAAATTCTTTACAGAATGCAACACAGAGACTGTCCTACTTTCATTCCTAAACACCATCTATCTCAATAAAAATGGTGGATTCTTTACTCCTATACTTTTATATCTCCCCAAAACCTTTGTTGCTGCTCCCATAAACTCATTCAGTGACTAGCTGCTATGGATAACAGCAATAACACTTTATACTGGTTTACAACCTACCTGTCCTACATTTTCAGACAGTCATATGCTGACACACACATTTTCCACTTTTTCCTGTCAATTTAGGTAACCCACTGGGACACATTCTTGGACCTATTCTATTTTTCATCTTTATAAATATCTGCCATATTATTTCCAATGTCTTTTAACTGAATAAACTCACGATGCCACCTTAATATGTTCATTCAATGCTGTCACATAAGTGTAATATGATAAACAGATTTTAACAATGAACAGTAGCTGAATGACTCGTATCTCTTACTAAATCCCAACAAAACAGAGGTGTTGCTATTTTGTCACTGGGAAATCTCAATCACTTGTAAATGTATCACCATAACTGAATAGCTTATGCATGCTAAACTACGTGGTTTTATCACTGACAAATTATTGTTCACTTCTGGAGCTAATAAAAAGCTAGGCTTGCTCTTTAAATTTAAGCCTTTCCTAACTAATATAACTCAAATACACTCATCACAAACACTCCTCCTTGACATGTTACTATGTCCTCTTCCAATTTAACTAACATTTCAAGAACTCATTTGCATAATCTGGAACTTATACTTACAAAATCATAACCTCCCACAAGTAATCAAATCAAATAACTGTTATGGGGTCTTTCAATACTGTGTTTGTGTAATCAATTTAAGGACCATCATTCCACTAGAACTTTGAAATGATTACAAATTAAAAAAAACACCTGATAAATAACTGGCCATGCCTCTGTACATAACAATCTATACCCTTCTCACAAATGTACTTATTTTGCATGCCATCTCATCCTTCTACTTCACAATCCTTTTCTAACGTCCTGTTTTTATGTAATCATCATTCTATATTTATACATTTCTGACCTTTCTTCAGATCCTATCTCTTCATCCTGTCTTTCTTTTCTTTTGGCTCTAACAATCTACTGTTTAGGTATGTCTCCCTGTCACTTTACTGGGCATGTATTTTCTGCATCATTGTGTGTCACTTTATTCTTTTTGAACATATTGTTCTAAACAGTTTAATTGCTGAATGGTATTATATTGTTTGTATTAATCTCAGAGTTGTTCTTCCATGGCCTATGCTGAAAAATAGATGCTAATAGTCCGATTACCCTGGTTAACAAATTTGATAAAATAAAATAAAATAAATAAAAGATATGTGATTATTACTAGTTATAAGTAATTTCACATGCAATGCCATATGGCAGTGGTGTCTAAAAATATTTAAGTGATAAATATACAAGATTATGTTTCAACTTGATGCAGTCCCAATGGGTGATATAGTCTATTATTCAAATTGTACTCTGTTTTGCCATTATCACTTAAGTATAGCTGATCAGTAGACTTTCACTGGATTCCAAATATAATGTGACTTCTGTACTTTGGAATTCAGAAAATTGTATCAATCAAGCAACATGTGGACATTCGCATAATATATCCTCACAGTGTTTGTGTGTGTGTGTGTGTGTGTGTGTGTGTGTGTGTGTGTGTGTGTGTGTGTGTGTGTGTGTGTGTGTGTGTGTGTGTGTGTGTGAATGTGTGGAGAGAGAGGTAGGGTGAGAGACCAGTAAATAGACAGATGGACAGATGGAGAGATAGATGGATAGACAGATGGACATAAACACCTTTATATGTTATCATTGGTTGTGGGTGAATTGGGCCAAATAGATGGATAGATAGCTAACTGTATAAAGGTCCAATTACCTTTGAATTGCACATCAGATACAATCTTCATTGTCCATATCATGTCCTCATTGTCCATAGTCATCAGTGTCTGGACCTGAAATTGCTCTCACTTGTATCTTTGTGCAGAAAAGATTTGATTTATCTAGATGTCATTGTTAAAGCAATTAAAGTGTTATACATTTCATTAATAAATATTAAAGTTCATCCTCTACATATTGTGCCATATTGTATCATATGTAACAAGTAAAACAAGCGGCCATAGATATGACATGTACAAAGTACATAAACGTATATGCTTTTGAAAATGCTACACACCCCTGCAGGATGAAAAACATTTCATTTTGCTACACCATTTAAATAGACCAAATGAATACAAACATATATAAATCTATTAATAGTGACATAAATTCACAGTCATGAAGAAGAACAGTACTGTAACACTGTTCTGAAGCAGAAGCAAATTTTGATGCAGTAATTGAGAAAATATAGTCTCTGAAATTTATAAACCTCTCACAGATTACTACCCGCATTCTGAACACAATGTTTACTTTGTGGCAATCTTTACCATGATTCATACACATGGACTGTAGTACTCAGTGCCAGTGTTAAAAAGTAAGTCAGTATTTGTTTAATGCACACCAACATTCTGACCACTGTCTTGCACTTCAGTGACTGAAACAACACAGCATGACAGACAGCAATAAATAAAGTATGTGGTTTTAAGGGGATCTGTGGCTCCAAAGGTATGATTTCAGAAGCAGGGTTGCTTGTACCACTGGGAAGCAGGCTGCTGGTAGGATTTTATTTTTTGTTGCACTCAGGATATTTTTAATACAACCCTGATATGCTGATCATCTCTGTATGCTAGCTAGTATATGAACAGGGATAGGGGATTCCTATGCCAACTAATGCAACACCATCTGATTGCTCATAGCTGTAGTGCCAAAGATTATTCTATCGGGATCAGCCTGTATACATTTGTTTGAGACTTGTATATGATTGGTTAACGGTGTTATTTGCATGCATATTTCATGCATGGAGTATTGTGGTTACTCAATGGAGTAAGGTTGCATACAAGGTCTTAACTCCCTGTGTATCTTTGACTCTAAATCATACTGGGCTTTTGTATGCCACTCCTTGCATGCCAACTGTATTCCTTAGAGCACATAATTTATAAATTGTGCCCTGAGACTTAAAATGAGGTAGAAACAAAAAATATTTAAATGCGTATATCTCTACTCCTTTCACCTATCAATTGTTTTGTTTTTTTCTTATTAGCAATCAAGCAGCATAACTATACAAGAGCACTGAATAGTGTGATATAGACAAAATATTACAAATGGAATGCATCTTACTAATTTACTTGCAGTCTGATATTTCCTTGTTCAGTTATTGTGGTCAAATCTGAAGCTGTAATTAAAAGAGAGAATATTAATTTTCTTTTGACATTTTCTATGAACGTATCATTGATTTGTACACATTCTCCTTTACGTCAGATTTCCTTCATTGTAGTCAGTATCATAAGAAAAAGTACCAATATTTTAACATATAAACAGATACATAAGTACACAATATTCAAAACCAAGAAAGTAAAGAAAAAGGCAAAAGTGTTATATTTATGTAGCATTATATGTCCAGTGTTACAGTTTCTTGTGCTCATTTTAACAGCCTAATCATAAAAAATAATTCAGCTACAGCAATAAATATCACCAATGTGAATTGCTTTTTTTCTTAAATATAAATAGGTTCCAAATGTAATGCTGTACTGCCATGAAAATAGTTTGAAGACAGTTTGCGAATGTTCTGTCATAAATATTGCTAATAACGAATGTTAAGTTCATATTAAAGGCTAATAACTACCAAATCAGGATGAGGGCAATGAAGAGGTGCTGACTTAATAATATGACAGTGCTGTCCTAATTATAACAAGTACAACTTTATGCAGGTAAAGGCAGCTGGAAATTAGTTTAATTAGTTTTCATTCTACCTAGTCTAATAATAATAGTTTCTTTTTCTCTCTTGTATGCATTAACTCAAAGTACAATGAGCCGCAAAAATCTGCTCAGCACAAGATAACTAGCAGTCTTTACCCAAGTACAAGAAGTATATCATTTTCTGTCAGATGGGTGGCTAAAATGTGCACTAACACTTGCAAAATATGAAGTAAAGATATTTAAATATATTAAAGTTTGCAGTATAATTGAAGATCATTACAAATAATTATCACTGCATGTGCTGTTATGAATGCATCATGCAATGTGCTCTCAAGAGAGGCTTTAGTAATCTAATTAAATAAGCCAACTTATTAAATAATGTTAATTTAACTAGTCATTTGTTCATAAATTAATTTTATAAATATCACTGATTATAAGTGATCACACACTCAGTTGATATTTGCTCATGCAAAAAGTGAAGTAAATTAAATCATACAAATTTTTTGAAATGTTATAGAATTACTACGGAAAACAATTGTTAATGTAAAAAACATGACATTCTTATGCTTTTGAAAATACTAACTCAAAAATTATTATTACAGGAAGCATCATCTTGCAATACTTATTACTCAATATATAGTTTGATGATTAGCTTTGAGAGAAAACAAAATATCTGTAGCCAGAAAGTTCTAAGTCTATTCCAGAATATGGGTGCAATGTAATTTTACTTTCATGTATTTGCTTACGTAAATTATAAGGACTTACAATTATGAGTGCTCCCTTTTACTTAGAATGGACAAAGTTCCACACTAAATTGTCATAGAAAAGGTGTCATTTTAGTTCAGGAAAGGATTATCTCTATATGACAAAAACAGCAAACATCTTTCAAGTGTCAACACAGTAACAAAAAAAAAAAAAAAAAAAAAAAAAAAAAAAAAACAGGGTTACAAATGTGATGGAAGATATATTGTCAGAATAAAATACATTACATGACTGGAAGTCATTATACCATTTCCAGTAGGATACAGAAGTACACCACAGCAGATGAAATATTAAAGAATATGCATATTTGCCTGAATGTGGTTTGAAACAAACATGCATGTCTGCATGGATGTGACTTGAAGATGAAAATATGATAATATGCCTTTCAGACATTGAGATGTGAATGCGTGTCTTATACAACCATTCTAGCTTCAAGTCTAAAGAGTTACTTGTTTTTGAAGACATTTTTGCAAAAGCGCAGTCTTTCACCATATCAATCTACAGAAACTTGGAGTGTAAGCTGTGCGTCACATCATATCATATTCTAATGTTTAAGGCTTTTTGAATTAACATACCTGATGGATCTATTGACAATCAAAGAAAGGGCTTTTAATGCCAGTTTATGATACCATATAGAATTCCTGCTTCTTTATAGCTATTATATGTAACGTAATCCAAAAACAACAGTCAAAGGAATCCAATAACTTCAAACCTGAAATAAAAGGATGCTCATGTAGGATTATCGCATTAAACACCTTGTGTCAGGAATTACTCACTGCTGCTAAATACAAGTCCCAATAAATATGTAAATAAAACAATTATCAGAGGTATTTTTGTACCAGGGGTTTGTGATGTTGTAGGATATCAACAAGCCACTTGTGAAGATTATCAGGTAAATTCCATTAGACAATGTTACTAAATCTAATGGGGAATACTCCAACCAGAAAACATCCCTTCACATTTAAAAAGGAACACACTTGTCCTGGTTTCCCTACTTCCATGTTTCCTGGTTGGAGTGCACCCCACTGCATTTAGTAACATTGTCTAAAGGGATTTATCTGATAAGCTTCATGCATGACTCGTTGGTATCCTGCAACATCACAAACTCCTAATACAAAATATTTCCAATTGTTGTTTTATATATGCATTTAGCAGCAGTGACTATTTTCTGGCACAGGGTGTTTGGTATGACAATCCTACTTGGGAATCCTATCCTTTCAGCATTATATGTAACCTGCTGAAAAACTGTGCACTGTCAAAATGTTCTTTTGTGATAACTGGACATGTAAAATGAAAGTAAGACAAATTCAGTTAACCCACCAGCATGTAATATCAGAATGTACGAGAAGTGAGATGGCAAGTAGCTCATGAACTTACTCTTCTGATACACGTGGATTTACAGGATAATGACAAGATGGGAGTCATTAATTTTAAATTGCAGTGGACAGTTTTGATAACTGGACATGTAAAATGAAAGTAAGACAAATTCAGTTAACCCACCAGCATGTAATATCAGAATGTATGAGAAGTGAGATGGCAAGTAGCTCATGAACTTACTCTTCTGATACACGTGGATTTACAGGATAATGACAAGATGGGAGTCATTAATTTTAAATTGCAGTGGACAGTTTTGTTGGAAAAATTATTTTCAGTCTTTACACACTCTCTAGGTTCATAAGTTCAAGCAAGGTTGTTAATTGCATAGGTGCTAAAATTCCCAGTAATTGGCACCCTTTATTATGAGTAAACTTCACTACTTATTCCCCACTTTCAATGAGGGGAGGAGACGAGAACTTGAATGAATCTGTGGTGTGCGATCCACTTATTTCAGATGCATTTGAATAGGGTCAATGGGGCTACATTCCATAGTATGAAGGTAAAGTCTCTTTGAGAAGCAAAAAATTCTGGACAGAGTTATCTATCCTGAAGATAGCTTCTGTTCATGCTGGAGTGGAGGTGTCTATGGAATTATTTGTTTTGCAAATATTTATGAGGCCAGACAGGGTTGGATATCTAGGGCTTTATTGCCAAGGCAGAGGTTACTCCTTAAAAGTCTGAATAAAACAGAGAAGACAGAGAAAATGGTTTAAGGTCGTCTGATTACAAGGAAGGTATTTGCCTTAATAATGTGGAGTAGATAAATAACTGAAAAAAAGATATCAAAAAACAACACCTCATACAGCAAAGGAAATAATCAGTTACTGACTAATGTACAGTGATGACATTACAATGACGTGTGAATACATGCTACACTTCCTGCATCAATTAGATATTTGGGGAGTCTTGCACTTCACTTAGTTTGACTGTGAAGTAGAGTACAACTTGTAACTGTGGAATGTGGACACCAGCAGTACACTGCAACACATCAGTTTGAAACTGCATTCAGCAATAACGATCGTAAATAGATACATTAAGAAATATTGTGGAAAGAAAAACAGATTCTTCCACCCTCTGTTGGTCCATTTAGAAAGGTGGCTGCTTGGTATAATATGTTGAAGGTTCTTACTAAGGGTACTGGTTTCCCATAGAGTAGTCAGCAATGCAGGAACCTACCACTGATGTCCTAAAGATTTCTGCTACTGGAAAGCAAAGGTTAAGCAAAGACAGCCTGAATGGTATAGTAAGCATTTGGCATCACGTTTTGTAATTTAAAATCTGTTCCTACAGCCATACAGGACATTTGCAACAGGGTGCTGGTGAAATTTGGGCTACTGTTGGCCAAAGGAGGAGAAGAGGGGGAAGACATGCCCGAAGGCAGGTAAAGGCTAGGACTATGATAGTGATGGTCAGAACATTGAATGTTGGCAGTATGACTGGTATAGAGAGAGATAGCTGATATGATGGACCAAAGGAAGGTTGGTATATTGTGTGTGCAAGAGACCAGATGGAAGGGGAGCAAGGCTAGGTGTATCGGAGGTGGGTTCAAATTGTTTTATCTTGGTGTGGATGGGAGGAGAAATGGCATAGGGGTTATCCTGAAGGAAGAGTATGCTAAGAGTGTTTTGGAGGTGAAAAGAGTGTTGGATAGAGTGATGTTTATGAAGCTGGAAATTGATGGTGTAATGATGAATGTTGTTAGTGCATATGCTCCACAAGTTGGGTGTGCAATGGATGAAAAAAAAATTTGGAGTGAGTTGGATGAAGTGGTGATGACTGTACCCAAGGGTGAGAGACTGGTGATTAGAGCAGATTTCATTGGGCATGTGGGTGAAGGGAACAGAGGGGATGAGGAAGTGATGGGTAGGTATGGTGTTAAACAAAGGAATGCAGAAGGTCAGATGGTACTGGATTTTGCAAAAAAGGATGGACATGGCTGTGATGAATATGTATTTTAACAAGGGGGCGGAGCATAGGGTGACATACAAGAGTGGAGGAAGATGCACACAGGTGGATTATATCTTATGTAGAAGGGCCAGTCTGAAGGAGATTGGAGACTGTAAAGTGGTGGCAGGCGAAAGTGTAGTTGGGCAGCAAAGGATGGTGGTTTGTAGGATGACATTGGTTTTCAAGAAGAGGAGGATGAGTGTGAGGGCAGCACCAGGGATCAAATGGTGGAAATTGAAAAAGGGTAATTGGGAGGTGGAGTTCAGGGAAGAGTTAAGACAGGCACTGGGTCGAAGTGAAGAGTTACCGAATAGCTGGGTAACTACAGCAGAACTAGTTAGAGAGATGGCTAGAAAGGTGCTTGGTGTGACATCTGGAAAGAGGAAGGAGGACAAGGAGATCTGGTGGTGGAATGAAGAAGTACAGGAGAGTATACAGAGAAAGAGGTTGGCGAAGAAGAAGTGGGATTGTCAGAGAGATGAAGAAAGTAGACAAGAGTATAAGGAGATGAGGTGCATGGCAAAGAGAGAGGTGGTGAAGGCTAAGGATATGGCGTATGAAGAGTTGTATGAAAGGTTGGACACTAAGGGTGTAGTGGGTAGAGCATCTGACCAATAAACAGGCATTCCTGGTTCGAGTCCCACTGTAGCACAGGCAATTTTACATGGCCACTAAATAGCATATATATATATATATATATATATATATATATATATATATATATATATATATATATATATAAATAAACTGGAGTACCGCAAAAAATGCACATATGACGTATCAGTGTCAGATGGAATAAGGCACTAGTAAGCAGGTGTAAACACAAATAAGCACTAGTAAGCATATGCACACACTAGTAAGTGGGCTTAAGGCCTTATAACTGCTTTAAAGTGCCTTAATCACTCTGTATCCAATGGGCCTTTGTCAGCCCAGCAACAAAATACACAGCCATGCAGGACATGAATCCAGGACCCTATACACCATAATCCCAGTTACTATCCACCAAGCCATCACAGAGGTACAGAAGAATGAGGTAGTAGCAAACATGTCCTCGCCATAGTATAACCAAACTGAACCTGTGAAAGGCATCAGTAGACAGTCATATGTGCCATAATTGACTACAGAACATACATATGTGAACTGGAGTACTGCAGTAACTCCACATGTGAGGTGTTATTGTAATTAAGTGTAGAAGTTCCCAGGACCCCATACAGTGTATGTACACATGTCTCAAGGATACAAGACACATATATAACAAGTGATGAAGGGGTAATCAATGCCAAAAGGCAAATATCATGCATACAAATAATATGCACTGCTAAGTGTAGCACAACACTGCCTCTCTGACTACTTAGGTTCATAGAGTCATAGATTAGTACTAGGCTAACTGCCCTTGCGAGCCATTTTAAGCCTAGCCAATTATCCCTTGTAAGACTCAAACCCTGCACCTTGTGTTTGTAAGGCAAACACCTTAACCATTAGGCCACCCTCCCAACCCCCTACCAGTGGGAGGCACAGTGTCAACCTGCTAAGTCTAATCTTAAACAAAGGCATGTTCATCCCTGGTGAAACGACCCCAAAAAATCTGCTAAAATGAGTCCTCATGGTAACATACCATGCCTCACAGGTAAGCAAAGATGGTAACGTATGTTCGGGGACTACATGTGTGGGAAACCTGAAGATCCATGGGTTGGGACAATTCACGAGAAGGGTCCGGAGAGGTGGAGAGTAGGCAATGTGTAGTGGTGTGGTTAGATTTGGCTGGAACCTGTAGGAAGGATGAATGATGTGGAGTAGGAATGGGGGGAAGGGAATGATGGGTATCACATTATGGACCGAGGCATGCTGGGGTTGGATGAACCCATACTAATGGGACCGGCCCATGGATGTCAGTGAGAAAGGGGGGGACACTGGGAAGGAACTGAGACATGCAATTTCCCATGCAAAACCACATTATGGGTAATATGCATGTTGTATAACCTACGGAATAACATATATATATATATATATATATATATATATATATATATATATATATATATATATATATATATATATATAGAAAACCTGGAGTACTGCAGGAAATGCACATGTGAGGTGTTGGTATCATAATGCATAAAGCAGTAGTTAGGTTAAGCAGCAATAAGCTGTAGTAAGCATATGTCAGCACTGGTAAGCGAGGTAAAGTGTACAGGCTCAGCAAATTTGATGCAAACTATTTGTAGGCAGATGTCACTGGAGGTTTGTGTGAGTTTATGTTTACAGGCTCAGCAAATCTGACCCAAACTATCTGTAGGCAGATGTCACCGGAGGTTTGTGTGGGTTTAAGTATACAAGTTTAGCAAATCTGACTCAAACTATCTGTAGGCAGATGCAACCGGAGGTTTGTGTGAGTTTACATTTACAGGCTCAGCAAATCTGATGGAAACTATCTGTAGGCAGATGTCACCGGAGGATTGTGTGAGTTTACGTTTACAGGCTCAGCAAACCTGATGCAAAGTATCTGTAGGCAGATGTCACCGGAGGTTTCAGTGGGTTTAAGTATACAGGCTCAGCAAATCTGATGCAAACTATCTGTAGGCAGATGTAACCAGAGGTTTGTTTCTGAGTGACGGTAAGCACTGCGTACATAAAGTAACCAAATTCAAGGCTAACCTACAAATATGTAGCTGCCCTGATTGTGCCAGTTCTCATGTAAGATGTATTGCTACCTGCTGTCTGGAACACTGATGCCCAAACATAGGAAGGACTGTACAAACATCCACAGAATGTCCAGGTTATGTCATCACGTATAACCCCTACTGTACATGACATGTGAAGCAGTCTGATATCTCACTGGCTTGTTAGCAGATATGATGACACTACTTATGGTGTACAGCACATACGCACCACGTCATGCATGACATATGTACACAGGTTGAGGGGGTTGTGGCTGGCAGCACATACACAGAGCCAATAATGACATGTTGCTGTGATAACCTCATACATATACTGTCGTAACAGGGTTTGTGGCAACATATGCCTTATGAGGGATAAGAAGCCAGTAACAGTCACAGCAGTCACCATCTACAGACTGCAATCTTCACACTACCTTCTGCAGTCCACAGATAGATGTTCCATCGGTAACACATGAAACCACAGGCACAGCACACTGCCCTCTCTGTAGCTGACCCTGCAAATGGGGATTCCACATAAACATGGAACTAACATGGCAGGTATGGAGACATGTAGGAAAGTCATATCCACACACACACACGCTGTTAAACCAACAGTACTCCACATGCAGTATAGCAGCACTTACAGTCTGTAGTCAGGTCAGGCACATCCCCCTCCTGTGTGTTGCCCTGTTTCCACAGTGTATGTTGTTAGCAGTAAATTCCCAATCCACCTCAGATGCAGTTTGCCAACCAACAGATCTAGTTCCTGCTCACAGTGACTGAAAAGGGCCAACACCAACATGATGTTTTTAGATATTGAAGTGTGTTACCATGCAATTGGCTATGGGAATATTACCACAGCTGTTCCAGATGCAATCAGCTAGGGGAGGGCTGCAATTCATGCAGAGGCCTTCGGCTGATCCTGGGCATCGGTTAAAATACACATACTGCTGCCTAAGCAAAGCAGGTGTAGGTCTCCACATCCACCAGAGAGGGAGTGGGAGAGGCAGATAGAGGCAATGCCATGTTAGGGAGGGGTGGGAGAGTAAAACTGCAGCTTGTGTGTGACACACACCTACCAGCACAGGGTATCAAACCCCTGACAACTATGTAGTGCTATCACAGTTCACTGCAGTTATTGGATGCACCACATGGGTTACCTGTTGTGGAGCCCTCAGAACATATATGTGATGGTGAGTGAAATCTGCAACAGGAATACAGTAGCTATACGTTAGGTGACATACACGTGCCTGTCCACATGAACAGGTGCCAGCATCAACACAGCCACACTTCCACAGGGACACACACACATTGACATACTTGGCAGGGCCAGGAGTACAACACATATGTAGCGGGATTGCCACAACACATCACTGTGCAGGTATCACATGCACCACATGGGTCATACGGAGGTTGTATGGGCAAAGGGTATGAGGAGGTGTCTGACATCAGATAGCATGCTTCAGTATGCCCATGGAGGTTGTAGTGAGTGTGGATGTGAACATACACCATACAACACATAGACAAACACACAGGGTGCCATTACTGACATTAATGGGTGCAGGTCTGCACTGGTGTGTGGTGGTCAACTGTGGCAGCAGGCTATACAAGGATAGGCGATGGGTATAGCTTGGCATCAGGCCACATAACGATGGTTTGCATTGTGGCTCAGGCTGTAGTGTCTGCATTTGCCCACACAGGTGGGTATTGTATCCCCATCCAGTCACCTGGGTGACTATTGTGTGTGGCCAATGCTGTGCATCACTTGCCATGTATGTGTTCCTTAGTTTATGATGTGGACAGTGTGTGGGATGTGCACACCTCCCACATGCATGTACAGTGACATGTGGAACTGAACCTGGGGTGCCTGGCCCATGTTGTGAACACAGATTATCATCAGATGTGCCAGTCTTGCCCACCTGTTGTGGGAACTGGTAATGGGCAGCAGGATTACCCTACACCTAAATTGATAGCATGATAACGGTATTCCCTGGTGTCAATGGCATCTGTCAATACAGGGCATGTTGTCAGGCATGCTATGTCTTTTGTGGGTCACATGTGATGGCACCACAGGTGGTTTAGGTGTCCATTGAGGAACATGGGGAAGGTGCACTGTCTGCATGTACATGCATATTGGACAGATGGACAGGGTGCCATGCCCTCTGTAGCCCACAGCTATCATCCCATAGGTTACTATCAGTGGCCAATTTGCAGTGTACTACCCACATATTGGCTTTTACCTAGGCATGTGTGTGTGTGTGTATGAGACATGGGTTGAGAGTATGCTCTGGGTAATACTGGGGTTGCTAACTCTGATTGCCTGGCCTTGATGTCACATGTCTGGGTATGGCTTTGCACCCCAGCCTCTCAGCTATTTCACATCTGTTATTCCTGTACAGTGGATAATGTGATACATAGTAGGGCAACCATATAAGAAATATGCAAAACCTGCTCCACATTGGCCACAGGTGTCACACATGCACTGCCACATCCACACAGAATACATGTTACAAACACACACACACACACACACACACACACACACACACACACACACACACACACACACACACACACACACACACACATACCTGTCATGTCTGGGAGGAGAACCCCTATCTAACTAGTTTATTACACTACAACACTACACTACAACACTACGCAGTTAAAGTACATGTCATGGAGATTACTGGAGTACTCCTTCCCCAAAGGTGCATATCACATTGGATCATATCAGCAGGATTGCCAAAGTAGGACATTTGAATTGTAGTGAGTGTGACTAGTATAAAATGCATTGCTCCCTATACAGACAGTGAGACATACACAAAGCATCCACAACTGACATGTGTGGGTATAAAACCCCTAACAGAGGTCTATATCACACTACAGCATGAAGCTGTTATAGGACGCACCAGGAGGATTACTAGGGAACTTCTTCCCCAAAGGTGTATTTCACAATGAATGACATCAGCAGGATTGCCAAAGTAGGCCATTTGAAATGTATTGAGTGTGACTAGCCTATAATGCATTTCTCCGTACACAGACATTGAAACACACACAAAGCATCCGGAACTGCCACGGGTTTGGATGGAACCCTACCACAGTTCTACATCATACTACAGCAGTACGCAAATACAGGACATGCTACAGAGATTACTTGGCTACAGGCTTCCCAGAGGTGTATTTCTAGGTGGGTGACATCAGCAGCCTTGCCAAAGTTGAATATTGTAATAGTAAGGAGTGTGAGTACCCTAAAAAGCATTGCACTCTACACAGACACGCATGCACTCGTACACACACTTACCAAATACGGGTTTAGAACACCTACCTAGCTACTTTATCACACTACAGCAGTATGCAGTTACAGGACATGCCACAGAGATTATTTGGCTATAATTCTTCCAAAGGTGTATTAGGGCGGTGTGTGCATGGGCCATAGCCCATTCATGTATGAGTTGACAAGCCACAAGCGGGCACACACGGGGTCATATCTCACAGATACGTGTACACCGCTGCTAGATGACTACTTCCTTGTGCAGTCATGTTACACAGCTGGCACATGAACCACATCGTCTGTAATGCTGACAGATACTGGTGGCTAGTATCTGCAGTGAGTGACATGTGTACCTCATGTGTTTGGGGCCCTTTGGCTGTGTGCTGGGTGGGACAGGCCTGGATGGCTCCTTGTCACAGTCATCTTCTTCCACACATCTATGTACATCTACCTTTGGCTTATTATACTGTGTCACCCTGACATATATATTTGTATTCCTAACCACTGTGTGTGCAAGGCATGAGTGGTGCATACTGCCGAGTGTCTTCACTAACCTCTGCAGCTGCCACATATGTCTGGTCCACTGGTGTTTGCAGTCATGGCCTTCATGTGTTTAAGTGTGTGAGCATGCCCAGTATGACCTTTTAGTATGTTGTTCACTGACATTGCCATTTCTCTAAGTGTGTGAGCAGGCCCAGTGTATCCTTTCAATATGTTGTTGACTGACATTGCCTTCTAAGTGTGTGAGTATACCCAGTATGGCCATCTGTAATGGATGTGTGGATCATGTCCAGGTAGTTTGTGCTGCAGTGCTGACCTTTGTGCTGTACACCAACAGGTAGCATGCTGTGTTCTGCAGGGTATCCATTGATCAGTTGGGTTTGACTGTTACTACATTTCTGCATAGCTGGGGGGGCACACCTGACTGTTTCTACATTTATACACAGGAGTGGGAGGTACACCTGACTGTTATTACATTACTATGTAGGAAGGGGGGGCTCAAATGACTATTTCTACATAGGGTTGGAGGGGCACACCTGACTGTTATTACATTGCTATGTAGGATGGGGGGGGCACAAGTGACACTTGTACACATGTGCTATGACTGTACTGGTATGTCATGTACTCCATTTCATTCTGTATTGCTAACTATCATGGTGACTAGAGGGCACACCAGTGTACTACAGATTGAGGCTTTGGTTGCCCTACATATTATTGTCTGAATTTCTGCCCTTCAGAATGACATCCCACTGCCCGCCCTACTGTGGTCTGTCTGTGTAGGTCTGGGGGTGGGGTTAACCATAGCCATCATTCAGGGGCCATGGCACTGGCCGTGTTTGGGTTTGTATACACCTGTTCTGTTGGCTGCGACAGTTGTTGGGTATGTGAACTGTCCTGACTGGCATGTGTGGGTCATATGGACACACATGTCACTCAGCACATTACCTGCAGTGGGTTTTGTCACCCTTTGTAGTACTGGCTACTATGGTGACTCTAGTATGTGTTACACATAGGGTGCCACTATGGGTGTCTACTGTCTGCTGCCATAACATTTAGCCACCCAATTCCCTTGCATGCTCACATCCATACCATAGCTACAGGTAACAACACATTCTACTCCATTTGGCAATTGGTAGGTTGATTGACTTACCTTGTGGGTGTGCCAGACTTGTGGATGGTGCTGGAGGGCTGCCTATGTTGGATGCACATAGTACACTCCCTATACATGGTTGAGCATAGGTGATGTCATGTTTGGCATCCCTTTTACTGTATGTGCGAGACAGAGAGAGGTGTTATTCCCTGGGACCCTACTGTGTCAGTGCATGTGCTATGCATTGCCTCTTTGCCTACCTACCTCCTTCTGCCTACTGGGGCCGGCTCAGGTTCTTCCTCCTCCAGGTCACTCTGTGCCTGTGCAGGCCTTGGCATTGGTGGGGGGCTGTGTGGCCCTGCCCCATGCTGTTCCTGCTGCAGCTGTTTCTGCAGGATCATATTGTGTAGCCTATCACATACCATAACAATTTGGGTACATGTAGCTGGTGAATACTGCAAGGCTCCACCGGATGTATCCAAACACAGGAACCGTGACCTGAACATCCCAAACACATGCTCTGTTATACGTCTGACCTGTGCATGTGCCTCATTATGGCCTTCTTGTTCAGGTGTGTGTGTGCATTTCTGATGGGTGTCATCAGCCATGGCTCCAGTGTGTATCCAGCATACCACACTAGGTGACCATAGGGTATGTCCCCATTGGCAAATCTCTGGCACAGCTGCGTCAGATGCCATATGTGGGAATCGTTATAGCTTCCAGGCAGCCAGCACACACATTCATTATAATGCCCTGGGCATCACATACAACCTGGCAGTTGATGGAGGGGATGCCCCTGCGGTTGATGTAGGCCCTACCCTGCTCACCGGGTGGTGCTTTGATGCATAAGTGCGTGCAGTCTATAGCACCCACTACCCCAGGGCATTCTGCTATTTGGTGGAAGAAACGCATATTGCTGGTCAACACCTCACGGGTGTTGAGAAAATATACATGCTCACTGGCATGTGCTGATTTGGCATCCAGAAACTGGTGGAATTCTCTGGATGCTGATGCCTGTGAGATCCCCATGATATCCCCAGTTGTGCTTTGGGAGGTACCTGTGACTAGTATACCTAGGCCTACACATATCTTGCTATCCAATGGGATGGGTTCCCCTCGGTCAGTTTGGTGTGTCAGATATGGCCGGCACAGCTCAACTATTTGCTGTAGGAGGTCCCTGTCCACCCCATAGTGCTCCACTATCTCCAGCTCATGTAGCACCTGGTAGGTTACCCTGGGTCTGTACACTCTTCTCCATCTCCTCATTGTGGGTTGTTCGGCAGCATTCACATCCTCTCCACCCTCAGCCTCTTGCACATGTTGTTCTATGTTGCCTGCTGCAGCCCTTCTCATTTTGTAGGTTTGTTTGTTAAAATTTCCCCACTTGTATACACCGGTGGTGTAGAGTGTGGGAAACACCAGTGCAGAAGGTGTTTGCTTAGTTTATAGTAGTGTTCTGGGATGGACTGGGCTGCTGCCTGTGTAATTGGCTGATTCTGATACATTTCACCTACCAGCTAGGCTGGTTCTCCTTGATTACCTTCCTACTGCTGTTTTCCATTCCCATTGCCTCCCTGTTTGAGCACGTGTGTGCCACTGCTTTTTTTTGATTTAACTTTATTTTGCTTCCTATAGAGCACACCCGCTTACACTTTGTAGAGAGTGCTTGGCAGGTTTTGACACACACCCTAGCTTAGCTGTGCTATGCTAGGAGCACACCCAAGCCACAGGCCTCCAATCTGTTTACAGTATGCCTGACACACCCACCCATGATGTCACCTACCTCCTAGTCTTGCACTCAGCTATTCATACTCTTACCCTGCTGGGACCTGCCTCACATGCTGGGGAAAACTGGGATTCACTATCCTTCCCCTCATTTGCATAGGATTACCTGCTAATGCATAGTTACATGTGTCACACTGAGCCTTCCCCCTTAGGAACCACTATTCACTGGCCAGGTTGTCTTTTGCCTGCCATTGACTTGCATGGCAGAATACTGTTTTTTTCTTTGAGTGCTTATTTTAGGTTTATTTTCTTATTTTCCCACCGATCTCGGTTGCACGCTGCTGCTCTATGCTTACACAGCCACGATCAGCGGCAATACAATGAAAGTTGAATTGTTTACTTTTTGTATTGTTTGCATTGCCAATAGCCTTATACTTGGCCATTGGCATGCTTCCTCAATGATATGCAGCCTTTATTTGGGGCTGTCATGTCTCTGTTTTGGATTTTGCAGAACCATACTCGGTTACTAACCGAGTACATTTCTGCAGATTACGCTAGTCCTGCACAGCCTAATTCCAGCTTCCTGGATAGCAGATTTACCTTATTTGCATGGTTTTCACTTGTAAATGGAGTAATTTGCATACAGGGGCTTGGAACGTGCAGGACTAGTGCAAGAGTGCCCGTGCACGTCAAACGGGCACGTAAGTGGATCGCTCGGCCGCCATATTGCCAACATTTCCTCTTACACTAATCATGCACGCTCTGCAGGGCTTGCTGAATACGGGGGAATCTAAGAATAATTTTGTGTAATAAAGTTATCAATGCCATCATGAGGGATAGGTTCACCCTATCTACACTTATGTATACTACATATAAACAGGTTGGTGCCAGAGTGTTCACCACATGTATGCTTCAAGTGGCTTTTTTCAGACACCACTAGAAAGACAGAGCCAAAAAAAAATTTTTATTAATCCAATTGGAAATTTTGTTTTCAGAAGTCTGCCATTTAGAATAACATCATCAGCAGGAAAATGTCAACATGAAAAGAGCTATCTGATTAAAATGCATGGATCTGTTGTTAGTAATGATGTACTAGTGTTTGAGACAAATAAATGGACACATGAAAAAATACAGAGTGCATTGATCTAATCTATTAACAATTCAGGTTTGAAGCTAAATAGAAATGCCTTCAGCTTGATTAAGCCAGAAATTCAATATTGTCATCAAAGCATAAATGCTTGTGAACACAGACCTAATTCAAACAAGGTCAAAGGCATAGCAGAGTTAAAATGTCCAACTAGTGAAGCTGAACTATGGCAGTCCCCTGATATGGAAAGTTTCTTGTGCAATTTTGTACCAGATCTGTCGATGGTGCTACCCCACTGACAGATTTATTAGAGAGAGAAATTACCTTGGTCATGGGGGACTATCCAAGTACAAACCTTCAGCAAATTAAAGAAATGCTGATATCTGATCCAGTGCTCATCTACTATGATGTCACAAAACTAACAATAATGAATACCAAAGCCAGATGTTATGATGTAGCTGCAGCTTTACCAAACATGGAGGGGCAAGCCTTATGACTTATTAATTATTGTATATAATATTAATTGATGCAGAGCAAAGATATTCACACATAGAAAATGACTGCCTTGCAATTGTATGGTATGAAAAGTTCTCAAGATATTTACTGAAACTAGTTTGCTTCTATCTCCAGATGGACCTTAAACCACTAGTTCAACTAATTAAGTCCTATGACTTGGGCAAAGTGCTACCAGAATGCTTGCAACTGCTTTAGAATACCTGGAATGCATGTGAATGTCCCTGACATGTCAAAAACTACCTACCCTGATACTGAAGAAGGCACTGTTGAGTATCTGACGTATATCAAGTCAATAAGTAATTAACAAGAAGTAAAACAAGCTATGAAACATATTGATCTATATATGGCCATTGATTACTAACAATTGGATGCCCTAACCATTGTATATAGACAAAGCATCCAATATACAACTACTATACTGTCAGAGCATAGTTGTTTGAACACAATGGTTTGCAACCAAGACATAAGTGTTGTATCTTTTTTATAACAAGACAAAGTACTTTAACAAGTACATGAAGGACATCATGGCCTCAGTGTCATGAAAGTGACAACATTTCAGTGTGGTGGTCCAATATCAATGTGGACATTGTGCATTTTGTATCAATATGTGCCGGAGGACAGACTCATTGATATAAACTCTGTTACACAACGTCCTTGGCAGAAAATAGGAGCAGACTTATGTGATCTTAGAGGAAAGTGATCCCTTGCACTCATAAGATACAGAAATTCTTCACATACCAACAATGCCAATTCAACACATTATTTCCATCTTCAAGACAATGTTAATCAAATATGGCATACAGACTGAATTAATAATACACAATTTGTATCAATGGAATTCCAATAGTTTACTGTTGATTGTAGCATTATACATGCTACTTCACATCCTCATGATTCAAAGTGTTGCAAGAGTAAATAAAAGTTCACCAGTCCGATCCTCATAAAATTTTTATGTTCCTCAAGTATGCCTCAAATAATTGATGCTTGGCAGGCAGATCAGGATTACTATACCCATACTGGAATCTAAACTGAGACCAAAGACTACTCTTTTCCAAACATTTAAGAAAAATAACCAAAAAGCAAAAGATGATTATAAGTATTTCTATGACAGTTGATACTCCACCAAACTCTACAAGTCCTTCAAACAAACCAAGCAGTATGAATAAATCTGAAGGGGAGAGAAAACTGGAAGATATAGTGTTACAGTAGAAGCAGGAGATGAGCCTTTCTCATACATGACATAAATGGATGAAGGTGCAATTGCAGACATCCAGACCATTCATGAGAAATCTCAACTAGTTAAAATGCACCCTTTGTAATGTTTGCATATTTGTACACTCAGTACATGTTGTTAATAGATAAAAAATAGAATACAAAGTTGAACAATAGACCATGATGGCAAAAGATATAAAATTGACCATTTTTAACATGTTGCTTTCTGTTATTGAATGAACCCTTTACCCAATTAATATCATCTAGGTTAACATTCTGGGTGATCAGGAAATTGATTCATACCATGTGTGGGATATTGTCAAAGCATTTTGATTAGTCCAAACAGACAATTCAAACACTGCTGCCATTGTCCAAGACTTCATTAACATTATCATAAAACTGGACAAGATTAGTAAATGTAAAAGGTTTACTCATAAAACCATGTTGCTTAGTACCAATAACGTTCATTTCCTTTCCCTGCAAATAATAGATGATAAACACCTTTAGAATCATTTACTTAATATTTATGTTAGACTAATGGGACAATAATTATTAATGATATTCTAAGATCTTTTTTTTTACATGGGCACTGTATAGTCAAGCTTTCAGATGTTAGGATCAATAGTCTCTCAGATTTACTAAACTTCCGTGCAGGACTAGATGGAAGCGGTCGCTTAGGAGCAGGACAGCAGCGCCCATACATATTAATGAAGGAGTGCTGCCCGAGCCCCCAGTCTTACACGGAGCATGTACGAGTGCAGGGGGCATGTCTGAGAGCAGAGCCCTCAGAAGAAACATGCCCCTACAATGTTAAACAGTCGAAAGTGGAAATAAATGAGTGATACCACTCATAGGTGTCCACATATCCCCACCAACAGTCCCCCACGCGTACAACAGCAACAGGACATAAAAATCAAAAGAAGAAACCCTCGTACTGATGTCTAAAGCTCCGAGTACAGCTAACCATAGGTGCGCTAGTGTGCCCATTGCTTAGCCACGGTGAAAGCAGCCTAAAAGGCTGAAGAGGATAACAAGGATGATATATGTAAATGAAACATGTCAGCAATAGTGTAGTGGGCAAAACGTTCGCCTCACGAGCAGACATTCCCAGACTGAGTCCCAGCACAGCAAGGTCTATTTTACATGGCAAAGCATGGTAGAAGCAATATAATGCAAAACCCACTAAATAACACACATTGTTATGAACATGAGTACTGCAGGAAATGCATATGTGAAGAGTCAGTATCATAATGAACAAGGCAGCAGTAAGTAGGTGTAAGCACATATAAGCAGCAGTAAGCATATGTAAGCACCAGTAAGCGTGTGCAAGTGCGTTTGTGCGGGGTTCAGGTCTCACTGTAGCACAATCTATTTTACATGGCAAAGCACATTATAACCAATATTTTTGTTGCAAAGCCCACTAAATAGCTGATATATATGAATTGGAGTACCGCAAGAAAATGCACATGTGACGTATTTGTGTCAGATGGAATAAGGCACTAGTAAGCAGGTGTAAGCACAAATAGGCACTAGTAGGCATATGTACGCATTAGTAAGCGGGTGTACGACTGCTTTAGAGTGCCTTAATCACTCCTTATCCAATGGACATTTGTCAGCCCGGCAATAAAATAAGCAGTCATGCAGTTCACAAACCCAAGACCTTGTACACCATAGTCCCAGTAGCTATCCACCAAGCCATGACAGATGTACAGAAGAATGTGGTAATAGTAAACATGTCCCCACCATAGTATAACCAAACTGAACCTGTGAAAGGCATCCGTATGCAGTCATATGTGCCATTACTGACTACAGCAGTAAGTCCAGATGTGAGGTGTTACTGTAATAAAGTGTAGAAGCTTCCAGGACCCCAGACAGTGTCCGTACACATGTGTCGAGGATACATGACATATATGTACCAAGTGGCAAATGGGAAATCAATGCCAAAAGGTGATTATCATGAAAATCTAATAATACGCACTGCTAAGCATAACACAGCACTGGCTCCCAGACTACTGGCAGGATACTACCAGTGTCACCCTGCTAAGTCTACTTTTAAACAAACGCATGTCCGTCCCTGGCAGGATGACCCCAAACATCTGCCAAAAAGAGTCCTCGGAGTAACATACCATGCCTAAAATGTAAGCACAGACGGTGACTTATGTTCACGGACTACATATGTGGGAAGCCTGAAGATCCATGGGTTGAGACAACATATGCAAAGAGTCCCAAGAAGTGGAGAGTGGGCAATACGTAGTGGTGTGGTTAAATTAGGCTAGAACCTGTAGGAAGGATGACTGATGTGGAAGAAGAAGGGGGGGGTGATGGGTACACTAATGACATGTTGCTGTGATAACCTCATATATTTACTGTTGTAACAGGGTTTGTGGCAACATATGTCCTATGAGGGATAAGACGCCAGTAACTGTCATGCCTTTCACCATCTACAGACTGCAATCCTCACACTACCGTCTGCAGTCCACAGATAGATATTCCATAGGTAACACATGGAACCAACAGCACAACACACTGCCCTGTCTGCAGATGACCCTGCAGATGAGGATTCCACATAAACATGGAACTGACATGGCAGGTATGGAGACATGAAGGAAAGACATATCCACACACACACACTGTTAAACCAACAGTACGCCACATGCAGTATAGCAGGACTTACAGTCTGTAGGTGGGTCAGGCACATCCCCCTCCTGTGTGTTGCCCTGTTTCCACAGTGTATGTTGTTGAAGGTAAAACCCCAACCCATCACAGATGCTGGTTGCCAACCAATGGATCTAGTTCCTGCTCACAGTGAATGACAAGAGCCAACACCAATATGATGTTCCTAGATATTGAAGTATGTTTCCATGCAATTGGCTATGGGACTGTTACAACAGCTGTTCCACATGCAATCAGCTGGGGTAGGGCTGCAATTCATGCAGATGCCATCAGCTGATTATGAGCAACACTTAAAATACACATTCTGCTGCCTAAGCAAAGCTGGTGTAGGTCTCCACATCCACCAGAGAGCGAGTGGGTGAGGCAGACAGAGGCAAAGACATGTCAGGGAGGGGTGGTGGAGTAAAACTGCAGCTTGTTTGTGTCACACACCTATCAGCACAGGGTATCAAACCCCTGACAACTATGTACTGTGTACACAGTTTGATGCAGTTATTGGATGCGCCACATGGGTCACTTATTGTGGAGCCCTCAGAACATATCTGTAATGGTGCGTGACATCTGTGACAGGGATACAGTAGCTATACGGTAGGTGACGTACATGTGCCTGTCAGCATGAACAGCTGCCAACGTCAACACAGCCACACTCTCAAAGGGGCACGTACACATCGACACACTTGGTAGGGCCAGGAGTACAGGACACCAGTAGTGGGATTGCCACAACACATCACTGTGCAGGTACCACATGCACCACACGGGTCATATGGGGTGGTATGGGCAAAGGGTATGAGGAGGTGTCTGACATCTGACAGCATGCTTCTGTATGTGCATGAGGGTCATAGGGAGTGTGGCTGTGAACATATGCACCATACAACACACAGACTAACACACAAGGTGCCAGTACTGACATGCATGGGTGCATGTCTGCACGCGTGTGTGGTGGTCAACTGTGACCGCAGGCTATACAAGGGTAGGCAATGGGTATACCTTGGCATCAGGCCACATGACAATGGTCTGCATTGTGTCTCAGGGCTGTAGTCTCTGCTCTTGCCCACACAGGTGAGTATTGTATCCATCATCCAGTCATCTGGGTGACTACTGCGTGTGGCCAGTGTCAGTGTTGTGCTTGTAGGGAGTGTGGCTGTGAACATATGCACCATACAACACACAGACTAACACACAGGGTGCCAGTACTGACATGCATGGGTGCATGTCTGCACGGGTGTGTGGTGGCCAACTGTGGCCGCAGGCTATACAAGGGTAGGCAATGGGTATACCTTGGCATCAGGCCACATGACATTGGTCTGCATTGTGTCTCAGGGCTGTAGTTTCCACTCTTGCCCACACAGGTGGGTATTGTATCCGCCATCCAGTCATCTGGGTGACTACTGCATGTGGCCAGTGTCAGTGTTGTGCTTCACTTGCCATGTATGTGTTCCCTACCCCATAATGTGGACGGTGCCTGGGATGTGCACACCTCTTACATGCATATACAGTGACATGTGGATCTGTACCTGGGGTGTCTGGCCCATGTTTTGCACACAGATTACAATCATGTGCCAGTCTTGTCCCCTATGTCAGGGACCGGTAATGGGCAGCATGTTTACCTGCACCTACATTGATGGCATACTGACAGCATTCCCTGGGTCAGTGGCAACTGTCCATACAGGGCATGCTGTCAGACAATGTATGTCTGTTGTGGGACACATGTGATGGCACTACAGGTGGTGCAGGTGTCCATTGGGGAACATGGGGCATGTACATGCATATTGGACAGATGGACAGGGGACATGCCCTCCATAGCTCACTGCTATCACTCCATGGTTACTATCAGTGGACAATATGCAGTGTATTACCCACATATTGGCTGTTGCCTAGGCATGTGTATGTGTATGAGACATGTGTTGAGAGTGTGCTCTGGGTAATACTGTGGTTGCTAAATGTGATTGCCTGGCCTTGATGTCACATGTATGGGTATGGTTTTGCACCCCTCAGCTATTTCACATCTGTTATCCCTGTATGGTGGGCATTGTCCTATAGAGTAGGGCCACCGTATAAGACTTATGCAAGTCCCGCTCCACATTTGCCACATGCTCATGACCATCTCTACACAGGATACAACACACACACCCACACCTGGCATGTCTGGGAGTAGAACCCCTATCTAGTTTATTACACCTCAGCACTACACAGCTATAGTACGTGCCATGCACATTAGTGAAGTACTCCTTCTCCAAGGGTGTATTCCACAATGAATGACAACAGCAGGATTGCCAAAGTAGGCTATTTGAGATGTACTGTGGGTGACTACCCTAAAATGCATTGCTCCCTACACAGACAGTGAGACACACACAAAACATCCATGACTGACATTTGTGGATATAGAACCCCTGACAGAGGTCTATACCACATTACACCATGGTGCTGTTATAGCATGTACCACAGGGATTACTAGGGAACTCCTTCCCCAAAGCTGTATTTCACAAAGAATGACATCAGTTGGATTGCCAAAGTGGGCCATGTGAAATGTAGTGCATGTGACTAGCCTATAATGCATTGCTCCATATGCATACATGGACACACACCAAACATCCAAGAGTGGGGATGGAACCCTGCCACAGTTCTAAATCACACTCCAGCGGTACATAGTTACATGATGCGCTACAGTGATTACTGAGCTACAACATTCCTGGAGGTGTATTTCTAGGTGGGTGACATCAGCAGGCTTGCCAAAGTTGAGTATAGGGATTGTAATTCATGTGGCTACACCAAAATGCGTTGCTCTCTACACAGACAGACAGACACACACACAGTTGACACATCTGGGGTTAGACCACCTACTTAGTGACTTTATCACTTTACAGCAGTACGCAGTTACAGGACATGCTAGGTGATTACTGGGCTACAACCTTCCCGGAGGTGTATTTCTAGGTGGGTGACATCAGCAGGCTTGCCAAAGTCGAGTATAGGAATTTTAATTCGTGTGGCTACACTAAAATGCATTGCTCTCTACACACACACACACACACACACACACACACACACACACACACACACACACACACACACACACACTTGCCACATCTGGAATTAAAACACCTACCTAGCTACTTTATCATTCTACAGCAGTATGCAGTTACGGGACACGCTACGGTGATTACTGGACTACAACTTTCCCGGAGGTGTATTTCTAGGTGGATGACATCAGCAGGCTTTCGAGTATAGGAATTGTAATTCATGTGGCTACACTAAAATGGATTGCTCTCTACAAAGACAGGGACAGACAGACACGCACACAGTTGCCACGTCTGGGGTTAGAACACCTATCTAGCTACTTTCTCACTCTACAGCAGTACGTGGTTATGGGATGCATTACTGTGATTACTGGGCTACAACATTCCCGGAGGTATATTTCTAGGTAGGTGACATCAGCAGCCTTGTCAAAGTTGAGTATGGGAGTTGTAAGGAGTGTGGCTACCATAAAAAAGCATTGATCTCTACACAGACAGACATGCACACTAACACACGCACACATACTTGCCACGACTGGGGTTAGAACACCTACCTAGCTACTTTATCACAATACAGCAGTATGCAGGTACGGGACATACTACGGAGATTACTGGGCTACATTTTTCCCAAGGGTGTATTTCAAAGAGGATGACCTCAGCGGGTTTGTCATAGTAGGGCTATGGAGAGGGCAGTGTGTGTGCATGGGCCATAACCCATTCATCTAGAGGTTGACACACCACATGCGGGCACACGCAGGGTTATATTCCACAGATATGTGTATACAGCTGCTAGATGACTTCTTCCTTGTACAGTCATGTCGCACAGCTTGCACTTGCACCACATAGTCCGTAATGCTGACAGATACTGGTGGCTAATGTCTACATTGAGTGACATCTGAGCATCATGTGGTTGTAGTAATTTGCCTGTGTGCTGGGTGGGACAAGCCTCATAATGGTTGGCTCCTTCTCACAGTCACTCTCTCCCACACAGCTATGTACATGTACATTTGGCTTATTATAGTGTATTGTCCTTGAATATATGCATGTATTCCTATCCACTGTGTGTGCAAAGCATGGGTGGTGCATACTGAGGAGTGTCTGCACTAACATCTGCGACTGCCAGATATGTCTGGTCCACTGTTGTTTGCAGACATGGGCTTCTTTTGATTACGTGTGTGAGCATGCTCAGTATGACCTTTCAGTATATTGTTGACTGACATTGCCTTCATTTTTCTAAGTGTGTGAGCATGCCCAGTATGCCCTTCTGTATAGAATGTGTGGATCAATACTAGGTAGTTTGTATTCCAGTGCAGATCTTTGTGTTGTATGCCTACAGGTGGCAAGGTGTTTCTGCTGGGTATCCATCGAACATTTGGCAATATGAGGACAAACTGTGCAGCGGATAGTGTGAACTGTAGGTGATTGTGTCTGTGCTGCTTCAGCCACATGGTACACTGTTAGCAGAGATATTCAAACATGTGTACTGTTATACACAGTGATGTTGTCTGTCTACATATATTACCAGGTGGACATTCTTGCTCACAGTGCTGTCTTGGGGGACAAGGGTGACTGCAGCTGTGTCCGGTTTTCTGGGCAGACACCTACATATTCATGGTAAACTATGCCATTCTGGAGGGGGAGCTGTTGACTCCTGCTGCTGGGTTTGTGTATCCAGTTCACCACCTTGGTAGAGTGTTGGTGGGGGATCCCATACCTGTACACCCACTGACAAGATAGTCTGGACTTATCTTGCTGTGGCAATGCCTCACAGCTGTACAGATTCGCAGATGTTGCCCAGAGGCAGGGGCCATGGCTCAGGACATTAACCCTATTGTGGTGTATGGGCAGGTGTGTAGCCACCCATTTATGTGTTTGCAGCCAGGGATAGTGTGGGCACACAGCTTGGTGTCATGCCCTGCACATTCCATGCTGCCCATGCACCCCCCGTCTGTAATTCTAACCTCTTCTAGACATTATGCATACATTCTCTGATACTTTTCATAAGGGTATCACCCCGTCACAGGTGTGTGTTAGTGTTGGTCCACAGTTCATGCAGTGGGACATGGTGGACATGTTACTGTGGTTTGTCCACATGGCATTGCATATGGCTTATGCGGAGTGTGTAATGTTGTTATTTGGGTGTCCATGATTTCACATGCATTGGTAGTACATGTGAGACACAGGCTTTTGGCAGAGTCCTGTGGGGAATTAGGTGTTGCTGTGGGCCACATGTGGCAGGCCATTGCATTCTGTCAGACCTACAGTCGCAGGCGACCAGTCAGTATATTCCCCTGGGGTGACAGAGTAGGTGTGATAGGTGTTCATGCAAGTTCCTTCTATCAGTCTTGATCAGGTGATGTGGATGCTGGCAGGGTGCCACATACAGCTAGGAACATACCTGCATGGGACACCTGCACTGCATGCTGCATTCTTCCACTATTGCCATGTACAGGAAGGGTCATACTGTACCCATTCCCCACAGCAGGGATATGGCCAGCGAGATACCTGTGGGTGGTGTTTGTGTGAGTTGGGTGCATGTGTGCTATGGACAGTACTTTCATCTAACACACAGATATGCATGGGGCCTTCCTGGTATGCTGGCATGTGCAGGTACACCATCTGTTTTCCATTGAATCAGTCTTACCTCCTTTGTGATCTGCAGGTATTTGCCCAGACATCACCGGTATCCCCTACTACAGGACCAACTGCTGTGATGCATACCTGTATATACAATTCCAAGGGTGTCTCAATTTCACAGTGATACAATGTATACTGTATATCTGGGGTACTTTTCCCTGTGTACTGCTTGCATATCTAGCCCAACAACCATGCCATGTCAGTCTTTCAGATGGTGTCACATATTACCACCATACATTTACATTGGCTTAGTGCTAGCAGGTTGTATACTGGTGGGGATTGTCCTTGGCACTGCAGTTGTGAGGGCTTGTCCCTGTCATCAGCAGTACTGGGCTATGGCCACCAGGTCTTACCTCGACATGTATACATACTGACCACTGTCACACAATATGGGACACACACCATCATACCACACACAGACCTGTATATTGTGCACATGCTACAACCTATCCTGCTACCTTGGTCACCTCTGGGCATCTGTGCTCCAGTCGTTTTATACCTACTCATGTATGTTACTAAATTTCTACACAGGATTGGGAGGCAAACCTGACTGTTATTACATTTCTACACTGGAGTGGGGGTCAGGGCACATCTGACTATTTCTACATGTCTACATGGGAGTGGGGGGACGCACCTGACTGTCATTGTATTGCTATGTAAGATGGGGGGGGTACAAGTGACACTTGTACATATTTGCTATGACTGTACTGGTATGTCATGCACTCTATTTCATTCTGTATTGCTAACTATCATGCTGTCTAAAGGCACACCAGTGTACTACAGATCATGGCTTTGGTTGCCCTACATATTATTTTCTGATGTCCTACCCTTCAGAACTGACATCCCACTGCCTGACCTGCTGTCATGTATCTGTGTAGGTCTGGGGGTGGGGTTAACCCTAGCCATCATTCTGGGGCCATGGCACAGGCCCTGGTTGGGTTTGTGTCCACCTGTCCTGCTGGCTGCGACTGTTGTTGGGTATGTGAACTGTCCTGACTGGCATGTGAAGGTCATATGGACACACATTTCGCACAGCAAATTTCCTGCAGTTGCTTCTGTCTCCCTGTGTAGTACTGGCTACTACGCTGACTCCAGTATGTGTTATACATGTCAGGGTGGCACTATGGGTGTCTACTGTCTGCTGCCATAACATTCAGCCATCCAATTCCCTTGCATGCTCACATCCATACCATAGCTACAGGTGACAACACATTCTACTCCATTTGGCAATTGGTAGGTTGACTGACGTACCTTGTGAGTGCACCAGACTTGCAGATGTCGCTGGAGGGCTGCCTATGTTGGATGCACATAGTACACTCCCTATACATGGTTGAGCACAAGTGGTGTCATGTTTGGCATCCAAAGGGATGTATGTGCGTGTCAGAGAGAAGTGCCATTCCCTGGGACCCTATTGTTTCAGTGCATGTGCTACGCATTGCCTCTTTGCCAAGGCCTGGGCATAATGGGCACGCCTGCTTCTGCCTACTGGTGCAAGCTCAGGTTCTTCCTCCTCCAGGTCACCCTGTGCCTGTGCAGGCCTTGGCATTGGTGAGGGGCTGTGCGGTCCTGCCCCATGCTGTTCCTGCTGCAACTGTTTCCACAGGATCATATTGTGTAGCATCGCACATACCATAATAATTTGGGTACATGTAGCTGGTGCATGCTGCAAGGCACCACCGGATGTGTCCAGACACTGGAACCATGGCCTGAGCTTCCTGAACACACATTCTATTATATGTCTGGCCTGTGTGTGTGCCTCATTATGGTGTTGTTGTTCAGGTGTGTGTGCATTTCTGATGGGTGTCATCGGCCACGGCTCCAGTGTGTACCCAGCATCCTCCACTAGATGACCGTAGGGGATGTCCCCACTGGCAAATCTCTGGTAGAGCTGCATCAGATGCCATATGTGGGAATTGTCATAGCTTCCAGGGCAGCCAACACACACATTCATTATAATGCCCTGGGCATCACATACGACCTGGCAGTTGACGGAGGGGATGCCCCTGCGGTTGATGTAGGCCATACCCTGCTCACCGGGTGGTGCTTTGATGTATATGCGTGTGCAGTCTATAGCACCCACTACCCCAGGGTATTCTGCTACTTGGTGGAAGAGATGCATATTGCTGGTTAACACCTCATGGGTGTTGAGGAAATATACCTGCTCACTCCCATGTGCTGACATGGCATCCAGGAACTGGTGGAATACTCTAGATGCTGTTACCTGTGAGATCCCCATGATATCCCCAGTTGTGCCTTAGGAGGTACTGGTGGCTAGTACACCTAGGTCTACACATACCTTGGTATCCACTGGGATCGGTTCCCCTCATTCGGTTTGGTGTGTCAGGTGTGGCCGGCACAGCTCAACTATTTGCTGTAGAAGGTCCCTGTCCACCCTATAGCACTCAACTATCTCCAGCTCATGTAGCCCCTGGTAGGTTACCCTGAGTCTGTACACTCTTCTCCCTCATCTCACTGTGGGTTGTTTGGCAGCATGCACATCCTCACCACCCTCAGCCTCGTGCACATGTTGTTTTATGTTGACTGCTGCAGCCCTTCTCATTTTGTAGGTTTGTTTGTTAAAATCTGGCCGCTTGTATACACCGCTGGTGTAGAGTGTGGGAAACACCAGTGGGAAAAGTGTTTGCTTGGTTTATAGTAGTGTTCTGGGCTGGGTTGGGCTGCTGCCTGTGTAATTGGCTGCTTCTGATACATTTCACCTGCCAGATATGCTAATTCTCCTTGATTACCTTCCTACTACTGATTTTCCTTCCCATTGCCCTTCTGTTTGGACCCGGTGCCGCACCGCGCAAACAGAGTACTCGGATATGCTCACTGCTCACTGTTTCCTGGTTTTACTTCTTTTTTCTTCCTGTAAATCCCGGTGCATGGCATGCACACCCACCTACAGTTTGTAAAGAGTGCTGGGCAGGTTTAGAACCACCCCCTAGCTTGGCTGTGCTAAGCTGGGAGCATACCCAAGCCACAGGGCTCCAATCCACTTACAGTATTTCTGACACACACACAACTAAGATGTCACCTAGCTCCTAGTCTTGCACTCAGCTATTCATACTCTTACCCTGTTGGGACCTGCCTCACATGCTGGGGAAAACTGGGATTTGCTATCCTTTCCCTCATTTGCATAGGATTGCCTGCAAATACATAGTTACATATGTCACACATTGCCTCCCCCTTAGCAACCACTATTCACTGTCCAGGTTGTCTTTTGCCTGCCAATAACTTGCATGGCAGAATACTGATTTTAGTTATAGTGCTTTTGTTTTTGGTTTATTTTCTTATTTCCCCACCGATCCCGTTTACGTACCACTGCCCTATGCTTCACCAGCCATGATTGGTGGACATATAATTAAAGTTGTATTTTGTACATTTTGCATTGTTTGCAATGCCAATGGCCTTATACTTGGCCATTGGCATGCTTCCTCAATGATATCCAGCTTTTATTTGTAGCTATCATGTCCCTGTTTTGGATTTTGCAGTACCATACTCGGTTACTAACCGAGTATATTTCTGCATATTACGCTAGTCCTGTACGTCCTGATTCCTGCTTCCTGGATGGCAGATTTACCTCATTTGCATGGTTTTCACCTGCAAATGGGGTAATTTGCCTACGGGGACTGGGAACATGCAGCACTAGTGCTACAGTGCTCACTCACGTCAAACGGCCACGTACGTGGATTGCTTGGCCGCCATATTAGCAAAATTACCTCTTACACTAATCATGCACACATTTGAGAATCTGGGGGAGTGTTTTTAACACTAGATTAAAATATATAGATACTGGTTTAATTAATTTACCTTTTATGTTATATATGAAGCAATCTGTTATTAAATCTAGGCTCCTTGATTCAAGTGTAAGCTTATATAAAGCTTTTAACCATTTCCTCCTTGATTGTGGGACATATAGTGTGAAAAATGTCAAACGTTAAAGGCTCAACATGTGAGGTCTTCTTCTGTGGTACAAGTAGTAAAATAGTTATTCAGAATTTCTGCAATTTATTTCTATTACTTATATGAACACCCTCATGATAAATTGGATCCACTCTGTTGGGGCCATCTTTTGCACTGTTAATAGCTATAGAACACCTTGTGGTCCAGATACTTTATCACTGAGTTCTTGTATGCAGTCTTAGTCCAAATACTTCATTTAGTGCTTATTTGGCACTTCTTCAGCTAGTACCATAGCTAGTGTGGGGCAAATGGGGCACTCATCCTGCCCCAGATGCTGTCTTGTCCAGGTAGTAGTTCACAGATGTAAAATTTAAAAAAGTGTGTGTGTGTGTGTGTGTGTGTGTGTGTGTGTGTGTGTGTGTGTGTATATATATATATATATATATATATATATATATATATATATATACATATATATTGTTTTACCATTAATGGAAACAGCAATGTATACATCTAAAAGGATGTCTGAGATGCTCCTGCATGCCTCCCACCTCCATTCATGTCATCTTGCTTCTCTGCCATCCCAAAAAGATCTGTGATTGGCTGTACATGTAGTGTAGGTGATGCTGTGGTATAATAATGACACTCTCTTGGGCTATATCTTTGGTGCCTATGGATAGCGGACAGATATCATGTTTTGGCAATCAAAATCACCTGCATTGGGTACATTTGGTGTGTGGGAGCGACAGACTGAGAGTTCAGAAAAAAAACAAGTCTTACTAGTACGTTTGTGCATACATGGGAAAACTATTGAAGGGATCACTGGGGGAAATGTTTAATTCTGGTGTCAGTGAAGGTTCTATTTATTGTGCATACATGGGCAAAATACTGAAGGGATCAAGAGGGAACTGTTTCATTTTGGTGCTTGTGCATAAATGAACAAACTACTGAAGGAGTCTTTAGAAGAAATGATTCATTTTGATGTAGATTGGTTGTGCATACACAGGCAAACTACTGAAGGGATCTTTGGGAGAAATTATTCATTTTGTTGTCATTTGGGTGGCTGTGCATACATTGATAAACTACTGAAGGGTTCATTTGTAGAAATTATTCATTTTCATGTCAGTGAAATGCTTGTTCTGTATTCATGGACAAACTATTGAAGAGATTATTTGGGGAAATGTTTAATTTTGGTACCAGTGAAAGAGCTTGTGTATATATGGACAAACTACTGAAGGGATCATTTGGGTAACTGTTTTTTTTTTGGTATCATCTGAGTGTTTATGTGTACATGAACAAACTACTTAAGGGATCATTGGGGGAATTGTTTCATTTTCATGCTTGTGCATGCATAAACAAATTACTGAAGGATCACCAGGGCATTTAAAGAAAGAAAGCAAATAACACAAGTAACATTGATGATAGGCAGCAATGCAGTAAAGCCAAGCATAATTTTAATGTATATTACTGATTTTAAAATACAGATACAGTAAATTATTCCATTATGACTTACCAAAGATTAATCACCTTGATGATCATGCTCAATAAAATGAAAGTGTTTTTGTGGGGCGGTAAGGGGGCAGGCTTCCCTGCATCCCCACTGTGGAGACGAGACACCCACAAATTTATATTACTAGGCTCTTTTTGGTCATTGAAAAAATAACATATGTCTGTACCTAAAATTATAGGGCCAAATGCTCAAAAATAGAGACAGGTTTATTTTCTGAAAGAAATGAAGTCTGAAACACAAATGTATGTATTTATTTAATGAGTTCTGTCCTCAATGATTTGCCAGAAAACCACACATTTTATGAAAACTAAATCTGGGCATTCTGTAAAAATCTGAACAGCTGAGAGGTATGGGACCAGGGCTAAGTATTCAGCACACATTGCTTAATACTCTGAAAGTCCCTTTTGTTGCCTAGATGAATGTAGGAGTAAGATAAATCAAAATGGATTTTTCCAATCAAAAGTGAGTTTTCAGTGTACTCTATATTCTTAACAAGCTTTTTGAGTACATTGAAATAATCACAATTATTGCATATTTGCAGAATAACAAATTGTGCTGCCCAAAGTATTGTACTGTATGTCTGAGCCAGAGATTGGTGTAATACTCTACACTTAGGTATATGCAATCCAGTATACAAATATTTATTTTACATTTGTTTTCAGTGGAGGCCTGGGGAGAAAATCTCCAAATACCAAAGTTTCAATACATAGAAGGTTGTTGAGAAACATATCTACACTCAGATAACACCTATTGAAATTATTCTACAACAAATGAATAATGAAACTTTTTCAAATGAAAATAAGAAGATAATACTAAAATCAGCAGATAAAACTACATTGTCATTACAATGGAACATTTTCACCTGGATATTTTTACATAGAGCTTTTATTACACCATATAAAATTACATTCATATACAAATCAGTTAAGATTAATCGCTGGAGATGTGGCTTTTTCACAGTAGCAGACTGGGTCCATATGGTGTATGAATGTAAAGTAATTTATCCATTTTGGAAAGAAATCACTAACTTTATTCAAGCATTGTGGTCAGATAGGTGTAGTTTATCTAAATCATTAGTCTTATTTAATGCTCCATTTCCTGAAATTATTCCTAAGACACAAGTGCCTCTTCTTTGGTCTATACTAGCAAAACCTGGGAAAATAATAACTAGGAACTGGAAAAGTAAAACTACTCCAGCATGTACTAAATTTACTAACTTCATAAAAAAATGTATCTAGGAATGAATTACATACTATAAAGATGAGAACAACAGATATTGCAGTCTTATAAATCTTGGTGTTAGTGACTTGCTTGAAAAATATTGATTGTTTTAAAGCACTTTCGATAAAGTATGTTAAAAAAAAAAAAAACACTAAGTCTACTTTCACGCAGGGGGCAAGCCCCCCTGACCCTCCAATGTGGGGGGCTGTGCCCCCACACCCCCCTACTTTAATATTCTCACTCCGAGATCGCACTACAGTGGGGAAAAGGGAATTTTCCCTTATCCGCACCGTAGTATGACCGGTACAACAGGCATACTTATGCGAAAATGCTGCTTTGGTGAAAAAGCATTTTTGCGAAAGTATGCCCACCCATTCGTGATTCGGTAAAAAGTATGTTTGTGCAATACAGATATGTTATTCATATTATGGACTTAAGTACATACTATAGTTATTTGTTTGTTCTGTAAACATTTTTTTTGATTGTTTCTTAAAATTTTAATTAAAAGTTTAAAAAAAAATCATTGAAACTCAACTGACTTGATGACTGCATTTTTAAAATTCAGACTTCAAAACATCTAAAAGTAAAATGATTTCAAAAGTATACATACAGCTTCCTTTAGCAATAGGATCACTAAAACCCCACCATACACTCGGTCTAAATTTGTCTGAATAGTGGTAATGTTACTTGAAAGGGTTTTTGAGACATAGGATTTAGGGTTAGTGTTAGCATCAGGGGCAGGTTTAGGGTTAGCAGGTACTAGTAAGGTGGACAGCAGAGTTTTGTTATAAATACAGAATATTCCTATATTTCCCTGAAATAAAATTGCAACTAGTGACACATTTATAAAACTACATTGTGTCAGAGACACAGCATCTCTACTTTGTCAGACCACATTATTTCCTTTTTTCTTAGCAAACTGCATTCAGGAGTACTACCAGACTACACCCCAGAATTTTCTTGGCAACCTTTCCTGGGTCATAGGTAAAGCTAAATACTGTGTAATTCTAACTACTTTATCCCTGATATGAAAATATTTTAGTACTCTTCTAGTCTGTCACTATTTTGTTTTGAAGGGAACACTATGAGTTTTGTAAACATCTCACCCAGCAATTTGCCAGTTTTTTTCAATTCCTATTGAGGTAAGCCAGTTTGCCTCCTGTGACTTATCTCTGTCACAACTTCTAAAGATTAGCTCAGCTTTCACTCCAATCACCTATGAACTTTTAATTACATTTGCTTGAATTTCCATCCCCATGTAGTACCTTGCATTTCTTCCTTAAAATACAGTGGTAAAGATCATGTTCAGATGGTCTGCTCCTCCAGTAAACCACAATTACATATTTTTCCTGAAATGTGCTATCCATTAAAATGTATGCTCCCCTTTAATGAACTCTTTGTCAAGGTCACTGTGTCCTAGAATGTAGCATTAGTTACTTGTTTCTTCACTGCTACTGCCTACTCTCTTGTTTACCCTTCTTTTTTTCCATGATATATTTTATACCTTATTGTCTAGTCATGCATTCTATTGCAAATTACATAACCACATTAATTAATTATTTAATTAATTAATTAATTAATTAATTAATCTAATTATCTATCCATCTATATATCTATCTATCTACAGTATTTATTTTTTATTCATTTTTTTCTATATTATTTCTTTTTCTATTATTTTGGTTAACCATGTTCCAGTCTTCTTGTAAATCCTCCTGGTGCCGGAAGAACCTGCCAACCCTCTTGTGATTGATTGAAACTGCCTGTCCTATACTGTACCCTCTACCAAGGAAAGAAAAAGAAAGGAAAAAGTAAAGAAATTACCAGCTGAACTATACTGTTTCCAGTCTTCTTGTAAATCCTCCTGGTGCCGGAAGAACCTGCCAACCCTCTTGTGATTGATTGAAACTGCCTGTCCTATACCGTACCCTCTACCAAGGAAAGAAAAAGAAAGTAAAAAGTAAAGAAATTACCAGCTGAACTATACTGTTTCCAGTCTTCTTGTAAATCCTCCTGGTGCTGGAAGAACCTGCCAACCCTCTTGTGATTGATTGAAACTGCCTGTCCTATACTGTACCATCTACCAAGGAAAGAAAAAGAAAGGAAAAAGTAAAGAAATTACCAGCTGAACTATACTGTTTCCAGTCTTCTTGTAAATCCTCCTGGTGCCGGAAGAACCTGCCAACCCTCTTGTGATTGATTGAAACTACCTGTCCTATACTGTACCCTCTACCAAGGAAAGAAAAAGAAAGGAAAAAGTAAAGAAATTACCAGCTGAACTATACTGTTTCCAGTCTTCTTGTAAATCCTCCTGGTGCCGGAAGAACCTGCCAACCCTCTTGTGATTGATTGGAACTGCCTGTCCTATACTGTACCCTCTACCAAGGAAAGAAAAAGAAAGGAAAAAGTAAAGAAAGTAGGTTCTGGGCATAGATTTGTTTGCAAATTAGGCTCCTGTTCTGATATTCCTATAAGGGTCTTATAGTTCACCTGTGCGTGAGTCTCTAGCAGCCAGTACCTGCCCTTCTTAGCCCCCCCCTCTCCCACCCTTCGTATGCTCTACTCTCCTACTTTTTAATTATTTTCTCTTCTCCCTCACACCCCTCTTGGTCTTATTCTATATTTCTCCATTTCTTTCTCTTTTTATCTGCGCTATCTTACAGGTAGCTCCCTCCCCTCTGTTTCTGTTGTTCCGTATGCTGTTCCCTTTTGGCTCCAACTAGCCCTTACATCTGTTACAATAGTACTCTGTCTTCCTATTCCTTTTCACCTCTATCCTAGCCTCACTCTCCATCTGTCCCCTATCTCTCTGCTTTGCTCTATTCCTTGTAAACTGCCTACTTTCCTTGTTAACTTAGACTTGCTCCTCCTCTATTTTCACTGAATGTTCACATACTGATTTTTACCTGTCTGTGCTTTATCTTCTCCCTGGAACACTGGTCTCTACTTTACCTTCTTTTTCCTCACTATATACCTTACTTACCTGCATTTTTGATTGCCTCCTTTCCCATCTCTCCTTTAGCTGTTTCTTCCCGCTCCGTTCGCCCTGTGGGCTCACTCTGCTCCCCTCCCTACCCCCAATTCCCACCCACCCCCAAGGGTCCTACTCTTATACCTCTCTGAACACACCCCCTACTTCTTTCTTCCAATATCTTACCCTGCTTTATCCCGCTCCTCTGTTAACCACACCCCTTACCACCACCTCCCCTCATACCTCATTCCTTCCAAAATCCCTCCCTTATATCTGACCTCACAGCTCTATACTTGTTGTCTACTTCATTTTTATTTTTTATTTTTCTCTTACACTACCCTTTTATACCCTCTTACTACCTCTTACTGGCCCTCTTTCACTCCTCCCTCTCCTATTGGGCTTTATATCATTTCTCCTATCTTAGCCACTTCTAGTACCTTCCTTAACTCCTACTATAATACTCTCTAATTATGCCTCCCAACTTCCCTACTATGCCCACACTTACAATTCCACTCCTTACCATCTTGTTCTCTGCATACCTTCTTACCTTCTTTGAAAACCCTCTTTCTGCCCACTCCATCTACCCCAACAAACACACATCAACCCTTACAAATACTTCTCCCATTTTACACTCCAACATTACCTTTAACCCCAACTATCTCTTACCTAAATACCACAGACTCTCCCACCTTAAGTATGTCTATCCTACCAATAAGAAACTAATACTACAAATATTTCTAAAGAACCATTTAATAACTAAACCTAATCTTCTTACATTACAAGATGGAGACATCCACCCTAATCCTGGGCCAGCTTATCCCTCTCCCAAAACTAATTCACCTAAAATCAATGACTCCCTCCTTATAGGACACCTAAACATTCATAGTATAAATAACAAAATAGCTCAATTACATGCCCTCCTAGATATTCATTCATTTGACATTCTGTACCTCTCAGAGACCTGGCTCAAACCAGAAACTAAAGACACTGAGATCACACCCCAAGGATATAGCATAATAAGACTTGACCGACCAAAACGTAAAGGTGGTGGAGTAGCAATTCTTTTTAAGAATCAGCTTAATATCTCTACTCTTCCAGCTTATCCTACCCCAGATTGCAAAGTAGAAGCCGTCATAACAAAACTCCAAATAAATATCAAGAAATCCCTTTACATTATCTGCATCTACTTACCACCAGGTAACAATATACCCATACTAGAACCCTTTTTCAGATGGGTATCTACTACTTACCCTCAAGAAACTATAATTCTAGGTGACATCAATGCTGACTGGAACACTATCAATGCAGATAATCCTTCCTCTCATATGAACCTATATGGTTTCACCCAGACTATTACTTCAACCACTAGAATCAACAAGCCTAACAATAAAGAGAGTATTTTAGACTGGATACTCATAAACAAAATCAAACAGGCCTACAAAGCAGGAACCCTGCCTGATGATATAAGTGATCATGCTTTACCCTTTATTACTAGAGAAAGAACTGATTTCCCAAACCCCCCTAACATTCAAAAAATACACTCTACTAAAAATTTTAATATAGACCTATTTCAAAATGATCTCAGCAAATGCAACTGGAGCCCCCTAAAATCTCTTCCCCTTGAAAATGCAGTATCATACTTTAATACCACTTTTTTATCCATTCTCAACAAACATGCTCCTGAACGCACCATCAGAATGAAACCCAATATTGCCCCATGGCTCTCTAAAGAAACTAAAAAGCTAATTCTCTCCAGAAATAAAGTCTGGGCCAAATGGAGAAGCCATAGAAATTCCCTTGACCTTCTTCATTTCCGCCAACTTAGAAACTCGACTAAAAAAGCAATAATTACTGACAAAAAAAACTTCTACTGCAAACTTCAACAAACTCATCATAACAATCACAAACAGTTTTGGTCATCTATAAATAGACTCCTCTCCCCAGGAACATCCAAAACTCCCACCCCTCTCAATGCCGACCCAGATACTCCCCACCTCACTGCAAATGCTTTCAACTCTTTTTTTACTGACACTAGTCTATCACTAGCTAAACAACTTAGCACTAATAACTCCAGCCCTCCTATAAACCAAAGACACCCTTCAAATAACTTTAAAATACAACCTATCCCTACATCTCTCATCTCTAGACTTATTCACAAACTGAAGCCTTGTACCCCTTCTGCTGACAAGCTCCCTTCACTTTTTCTACAAAAAGCTGCCAAAGAAATTGCATATCCAGTATCTATACTTATAAACAGGACAATTATTTATTTATTTATTTTTTATTTATTTAACATTTGTTGACCGGGAATGTCCGACTAGGTTCCACAGAGCCTGTTTTCAGCGGAGGCCCAGGGAGAAATGCTCCAGATGCATGTCTTTGGAATGTGGGAGGAAACCGGAGTACCCGGAGGAAACCCACGCGAACACAGAGAGAACATGCAAACTCCACACAGAAGGCACCCCAGCCGAGAATCGAACCGGAGAACCTCTTGCTGTGAGGCGACAACATTAACCGCTGCACCACTGTCCAAGAGGGAACCATCCCAGACATCTGGAAAATATCCCATATTATCCCTTTACATAAAGGTGGAAACTCCATTGAGTACTCAAACTATAGACCAATTGCCCTCCTTTCTCCCTTAGCAAAAATAATGGAAAAATGTATTCACCAACAACTTTTACAGCATCTCTCTCAAAACAACATAATAGCAAACTGTCAACACGGTTTCAGACCACATCACAGTACTACCACTGCTCTCCTATCATTTGTAGATACTATCAATAGGAACCATAGCGACAACCTTCTCTCTTCTGCTCTCTTCATTGACCTTTCTAAAGCTTTCGATATGGTCAACCACTCCATTTTAATTAACACTCTTACATCCCTCTCCTTTGATAATCTTGCCATTAACTGGTTTACATCCTACCTTGGCAATAGACAGCAAGCAGTTCGTTGGGAAAACCAAATTTCCTCACTCACACCCGTTTCCATCGGTGTACCTCAGGGCTCCATTCTAGGACCTCTTCTCTTCTCCCTGTTCATCAATGACCTTCACTTAGCAATCCCTCAATCTACCTGCATTCAATATGCAGATGACTCCACCCTTATCTGCTCTGCTTCATCTCCTAATGAACTTTCATCTATTACTCAAAATGTCTTCAACACTGTAGAAACTTGGTTCACCAGACGCAACCTCCTCCTCAATGCCAAAAAAACTAAACTTCTCCTTTTCTCTCCTAGCACTAGGTCCACCCCCTTGGACTTCATCATCTCCTCAAATAATGCCACTCTCATTGCTCCTGATCCAACAACAAAATTATTAGGAATAACAATTGATAACAACCTCTCCTTTGATCAGCATATCAACAACACCATTAAAACAGTCAATAGAAAAATAGGAAGCCTATATAGAATTAAACCTTTCCTAACATCATCATCCAGAGCCAAGATTGCCCACTCCCATCTTTTGTCAACTCTTCTTTATGCCTCACCAATTTTTACTAACCTTAAGAAAGCCAACCTTAACAAACTGGCTACTTGCTACAACAACATTGCCCGTTTTGCCACTAGTAACCCTTTTAAAACTCATCACTGTATTAACCTGAAACTTCTAGGCTGGCTTGAACTACAAAACCTTCTGTTAATCCCTCAACTCACTATTGTCCATAAAATTTTATACCAACCAAACAAAACCCCTATTCTTTCTAAACTTTTAATCCCTTATAATAACCTAAACTCCCTTCGCTCATCCAGTAAACTTATGGCTACTATAACAAAGACTAATAATTCTGCCGGTGACTCTCTATTCAATAATACTGTAGGAAGGAACTGGAATCTGCTTCCTAGTGATATAACACTTACCACATCTCTGCCTCTCTTTAAACATAAAATCAAAGATTACTTCCAAAGCCACTGGCTCTGTTCCTGTTCAAAACCTGACTAATCTTTTACCTCCTCTGCGCTTTCCTACTACTCTGCACTTTCCTACTACTTTACTTTCCTTCTCTCTTTACTGTATCTGCTTCAGTCTACCTCCTTTTAGAGTATTTTGTTTCTTCTTTCCTTTATGCTAATCTCTCTCAACTTTCCCTTCTCTTTTCTTAAACTGCTTCCCTTCCTCCTCTCCTACTTTAGTGCTTCTCTTTCTCCTTCTGTTACTAAGATTAGTTCTATATAATATTATAAATCAATTTTGCTCTCTGTTTTGTGCCTTGTTCTTGATGTTATTTCAGCTAATTAATGTTATTCTTAGAAATGTGATTCTCTTTATGTATATATCTGTTATTGGGTACTATATTTTTTTTATTTGTCTTTTCATCTATGATGATTTGTCCTTTTGCTTGTTTATTGTAACTTTTTTTGTTAAAATTTATGTGGAGCTTTTCTCCCCGGACCTCTACTGAAAATGGAAATGTATCCAGCTAGACTAGCCCGGTCAACAAATGTAAAATAAATAAAATAAATAAATTAACGTGATATATGGCCTGGTACAACAAATTAATTTCTGCAATGGAACAAATCTTACCTCATGGATTAAAAGGCAAAATATGCAGTACTACATCAAGTAAAGTACAGTCTTACTGAAGTCTAGATTTATTTCAGTATAGTGGCAAAATCAAAATACAGTGGCTCGGACTGAGAAAGACTTAATGAAATAAGGAAACCCTTAGTTCAGAACCTTACCCCATTACAATAAGCTTTTCTAATTCAGAGACAGCTCTACAGCTATGGATTTCCACTCAGATGGGCCTCAGCTTAGATGGCAGTCGAGCAGGCAGAAATTCATGCTAATGCAGCACTCTGAAGGAGTGGTTAATGCTAATCAGCCATAAGGTTTCCAACCAAAATGTCAGTAGCTCCTGATTTACTCAGCTAAGTGATTTCTTGAATCACTTAAGTAAAATTTTATTTTAGAAGGAAATATTGGCCACCATAAAAAACAATTTGGACTAGTCACCTATTCACTCCAATAGAACAACTAACAGCACAGGTAAGTTCATCAAAGGTGTGGGAGTCAGGGAGTGTTAGTGTGTAAATACGTGTGCATGTCTGTAGGGACATACATGAAACTGCATGTTTGCATGTGTGACTGTGCATATGTGTGTATGTTTGTGTACTGCACACATCTGCCACAAGTAACAGCAATGGATATTGTCTGAAGCATCTACAATCAATCTATGAATTAAGAACTGGTGTGTTATAATGACTGGTACAACAGTATATGAAACTGATGGCAATGCATGACCTATGCCAGTGTGCACAGAAACTGCAGCATTGCAAAGATGACCATCAATGAGCAAGGAAGCTGTCACTGTGATAGCGTTCACATGTCAATCAATGTATGGAGTACATTGTATAAGAACATGTCAGACCTCAGGATGTATTCCAGGCAATCATTGACCATCGACATTGCCAGTGAATGTACTATACTGGCATAAAATCCTGACATACTTGCATATGTGTTCATGCAAACTATCAAGTATTAATACTGTTGTGATGTGTAATTATGTCCGTGATGCTGTACAGTCACTCTGTAGCTATACCTAGGATACAATTGGACTTCATATGTTCACAGCTTCATAGGAGAGTGCTAGGCTAATTTTCCAAGATGACATAAAAGCCTAGCTATATTTAACATGAATTTCAAAATTTTAAATGGCTATGTGATTAATGTTCACACAATTATGAGATTATGCTATGTTATCTAAGAACAACCACACCTATCCATGAGGGACATGGGCCCAACACCAGGAGTACAATTATCATTAACCATCCATTGATGTAGGCTGAACTTGAATAGGGTAAGACCTTTTTTTTGCATGAATGGGAAACTTGATCCAGAGGAGGGGTGGTGTATGAGATAAGTTTCTAACTCTCAAACATGATTTGTTATACCAGAAGCTAGTTTAACATCCTTGGAATGAGTGACCCTCGTGCAGTTTGCTTTACTAATGTATAACATTTCTATCAGATCAGATTGTAGTTTGCCTGTATGTCAGACACAATTTGTCCTTAATAGTTTGCAGGGAACATAATACAGTGATATGAGTTTCAATCTTTCCATGCAGGGCCTGTATTTTACACCCTATATCTTCCTTGTGCAAAATCTCTGGTGTTGCTCCAGCTGTTGCAGATGAGTTACATGCACAAGTGTGAATTGTTGTGAAATACTGTTGTGATGAGTGCCAAGTACAATGAAATTATAACATCCTTTGATCTCAATGGCATACCCATACTTATGAGATGTGCCACATAGAAGGGATTTGTTACCAGTGTGGACACATCATGGCTGAATTTTCAGTTAAAATCAACCTGAGTACCCAATCACTGGGTCAGCTTATTGGGGTATGTTGTCTATATTGTAATAAGCTTGAGTATTTGCTTTACAAAAGGGAATACTTATGCTTTTTTGGACATTTAGTGTATCTCCATGCTTCTGGCACCAATAATTTGTGTGTGTTAATACTTTCTGCTGTATATAAATAATGTTACAGGATTCAAGGATTGTCCACAATTTGCACTCATCCATAAAGTTAGTTGGGGAAAGGCTAAGTTTACCTTGACTCCTGTGAATTAAATATCAAACCGGAAAGGGCCTAGGACAAACCTAGTACAAACTCTATGGTACCGCACAGGTCACTGGCCTCTTGCTAGAGGTGAATTCAAACACTTTGACAGTGTATGGCCTGTCGGTGATACATTGGGCTACCCAGTTCGTGATGTAATGATTTATTGCCAGTTGAGATAGGCTCAATATAATACCTGAGTGTGGAATTGTGTCAAATGCCTTGACCAGTCCAAGTTAGGCTGGATGCACATTCTTTCCCTCATACATGGCCATTGTGACCTTCTTGAAGAAGTCAACCAGATTTAGCAGACATGATTTAGCCTTAACAAATCAAAAATGGGTTGATTACGCAGTTGGGAGACTACCTATGGTCTTATTGATAAACTCCATGATGATTTTTTCCACTGGCTTATAAATGAGGCTTGTCAGACGTGTGTGTCTATAATTCACTATCTCACATGATGGTGACTCCTTGTTTAGAGAGATGACTGTTCCTGTCCACCATTCTGCCAGAAAATAGTCTGTTTGGAGGCTGTGGTTAAGTTGCAATCCAACTGCGTCTGCTAGGTGATATTTTAATTTATTGATAAGGCAACCTGGCTTATTGTCAGGCCTTATCCCTGCTATGTTTTTAACCTTAGAGAACACACAGATGATCTACTCTTTTGAGAAAACATGCTGACTAATGTTTACTCTTGGGAGATGACCAATGGGGATGGGGAGGTGAAGTTTGATCCAAATTTATGAGCTAGTAGCTTGTCATCCACAACCAGCTATGCACATAGCTGTATATTCCCTTTAATATTTTGTACTTACTTAAAAAGATGATTTGTGACAACACCTCCAAATACAAACATGGTTAGGTATCACATGAAACACAGTGGAATGTTAACATAGTCTTAAAACTCTAGGAATAAAATGTCCCCACAAGGAATAAACCATGCCAGAAAACACTGAAAGAGCAATCTATAAAACAGCGGCAATGGAAACAAAGCAGAAGTGACAGCAACTAAATAAAAACATAAAACAAGTAAAAATGTATATAAAACTTTAATAACAAAAACATACAGGTAACCACTTTCAAACCAATGAGTGCTTCTTCAGACCATAACAATTTAAAACCATAACATCATATATAAAAGAAATCCAATAATATTACCACCGATGGCAAGTATCAACCAGTTATACAAAATCAAAAAAAAAATTAAGAAACCTTATTTAAATAAGTCCACTGGATCTTAATATTGGCTTTAGAGAAACCCTAACATTAAGGCCAGGTCTCTTTTTTGCTTGAAGCCTAACAATTCAGCATAACTACCTGTTTTCTGTAACATTCTTAAAGTCTCCCAAATGTTAATATCGCTAAACATTTTCTATAAACTTAAAGCTAAAGGTTACCTTTGAAAACCTTTGATTCAATCATCAGCTGCCAAAATAGGCCCATTGGTTCTGATGATGTGATATACATCCTCAATGTCACTGGCATATGTCAAAGTCATAGCAAAGAAAATATCATATATCCTCTCAACCATAGCAACAATCTAGGTTGTGTTCACTGATTTTGGCACCAGTCATTCAGTAGATGCAATTTTTCTCTGGCTAGTGACTGACACAGGTCCCATCTAGGCACTGCTGTTGGTCATGTAATAGTATTATTATTATTTATTTATTTAATTAATTTATTTATTTATTAACATTTATTGACAAGGAAAGTCCCCTGGATCAGAAACCCATTTTCAGTGGAAGCCTGCGGAGAAAAGCTCCACAGACATTTAATTAAAGTGTACTTAAAGATAAAATAGACAATGAGCAATAGATTTAGTAGAAATTTACATTGGATAGTAATATGTAAAATACGGTAACTTAACAATAAAGCATTCAAATGAAATTGTAGCTTTAGTCGAGTTATACAGTTCTTTTAAATATTTAAGAGACCCTCGATATTGCCTAAGAGATGATAGATAGATTAGAATATGTTAGTATAGAGAAAGTTCTTAATAATTTGAGAGGGGTTGCTTAGTGGAGGAAAGGAAAAGAAGGAATAATTACATTTTTATTTGTTTATGGTGGCTTAGAGTTTTCCGTACAGAAACATATATGATTAGTGAGGAAGTGGCATCTCAGTGCTGATTTAAAAGGTTTTAATGAGTCTAGCTGAGTGGTTGTGGAAGGCAGGGCATTCCTTAGTCGGGCAATGGTATAGGAATAGATACTTTCTGCAGCTCTTTTGTTGGGTTTGGTTATACTTCATAGCCATTTACTAGTAGACCGAAGATTACGGGCTGGGATATAAGAGTGCAGGATAGAATAAAGAGGAGGGCAATTGTTGGATTTATATATCAGTTTGTGGGCAAGAATAAGTTGGGTATATCAAATCACCACAACCAAAAGCAACAATACAGGATAAATTCACAACTGGCAACCTGATAAAATGTTTATTACAAAGAACACTGAAACACTTTAATGCTTCAGCAAACAGCCTTCTAAGAGTAATACAAACTTAACAAACATAAAACACCTTATATAATCATATATATATATATATATATATATATATATATATATATATATATATATATATATAAATGATAGACCTAATAAACAAGGATATAGGGAATCTCCAAATTCTGGATTCCACACAGTTTGGTTTTGTGACGGGTAGATCATGCCTGCTCAACTTGGTCAACTTCTTTGACTCAGTCACCAGAGCTGTGGATGAAGGCAGGGTGGTTCATACAGCCTACCTTGATCTGGCCAAGGCCTTTGATACCATTCCCAACTCAGGAATCATAGAAAAATGTAGCACATTAGGCATCAACCCCTATATCACTAGGTGGGTTGCAAACTGGCTCACAGAACCCACAGTGTGAAAATAGCTGACTCCAAGTCAGACTGCTGACCAGTCACGAGTGGTGTCCCACAAGGTTCAGTCCTGTGTCCTCTCCTGTTTGGTATCTACTTCTCTGAAGTCCAGGCCAACATGAAGGGACTCTGGCTGACAAAGTTCACAGATGATTGCAAGTTTGGAGCTATTACTAACTCCCCAAGTGATGTCGACATCCTACAGAAAGGCCTCACTGAGACCGACGACTGGTGTCAGAACCATGGCTTTAAGCTCAATGCCAAAAAATGTGTCATCATCCTCTTTGGGAAAAACCCGGTCCCCATAAATTACCACATTGATGGTAGTCCACTGAATGCAGAAAGTGTTATAAGAGATCTGGGAATACAGGTCGACAGCAACCTCTCTTTTGACCACTACATTGCCACTGTGGTCAGAAAGTCCTTCTATGTGGCACATCTCATTACTAAGGTTTTGCATCCAGGAAGAAAGAGGACATTGTCTCCCTCTACTCTTCCCTCATTAGGCCAATCATCGAGTACAATGCCCATTTGGCATGTACCTCACTAGGCACCTGCAACAATTGGAGAGGCCACAAAAGTACCCCACAAAGAGGATTCTAGGCTTTAAACACTTGCCCTACATGGACAGACTCAAAAAAAAAAAACTTCAAATTATTCTCTTTTTCATATCACCTCCTTAGAGGCGATCTCTGTTTGACTTACAAAGCCATGTCTAACCCAGCTCTGTTAGAAATGCTACATCTGAAGAAATCCCAATCCCTCCGCACCATGTGCTCCAGAGACCTCAACCTCATTACCATAATCAACAGAACATGCTGGAGAAGCAGGTTCGTAACCCAGGGACTGCCCATGCTATGGAATAGACTTCTCATACATGTCAAACAGAGCACCTCACTGGTACTCATCAAGAGAAATCTTGATGAGTGGATGGGAAATAGAAAATTCACCCCAGGGATCACTCCAGTGGCTCTACTCGACAGAGGCACTGGGAACTAAGGTTGGGTGGCATGATGCCAGGGTAATCCTATGGGCTAGGCTTGTAAAAGCTCCAGTTTCATTAGCCTAGTACACACCTATGAACCTATGAGCATATATCTATTAGCAATCAATCAATAAATACTTCCAAATAACCTCAGAATTTAAGCCTAAAGGCAAAAGTGTATTGAACTTTAAAATATAAATAGATTCTTTGTATAACAATTTGTCTTTTAAAAGACACATTTTCCCAAGTTGTACGGAAATTTGTTCAAGAAACAGCCCTGTTGTGAAGAAAAATTTCCTTTTGGGAAATATTCTTGCGCTACTGAAGGAATTGTCTATTCCTTAAGGTGTCCCTGTGATTTATACTATATAGGGGAGAGTAAGAGAAAGTTTAGGACAAGACTTCAGGAACATATTAGGGACATCATAAAACAAAAAGTTGAAAGTAATATTGCCATGCATTTTAGAGACAAGTGTAACAGCTATTTTCCTTCACTACAGGGTTTTATTCTTGAACAAATTTCTGTACAACTTGGAAAAATGTGTGTTTTAAAAGACAAATTGTTATACAAAGAATCTATTTATATTTTATAGCTCAATACACGGTTGTCTTTAGGCTTAAATTCTGAGGTTAATTGGAAGTACGTATTGATTAATTGATTCTTAATAGATATGACTATATAAGGTGTTTTATGTTTGGTAAGTTTGTATTACTCCTGGAAGGCTGTTTGTCAAAGTGCTAGAGTGTTTCAGTGTTCTTTGTAATAAACAGTTTATCCGGTGGCCAATTGTGGATTTGTTTAATAAGTTGGGTACAATTTAAGTGATAGGGGAATTCAAGCCACTTCAGTTCCTTAATAGCCTGCCAATGATGTGTGCAGTTTGGCATCCCAGAGTCCCATTTTGCTATTTTAAAGTAACATAACTGCAGTTTGTTACTGAGAGATGAGTGGAGGTTGATGAAGATGGGAAATCTGAAGAGAAGGGATGGGATGAGGAAAGTGTTTGCAAGTTTTGTTCTGGTTGACTTGTCTAGAAAAAGTTTTTATCTATAAAGTTTGCCCAGCTTAAAGTTTTTTTTTTTTGTATTGAGAATATGTTGCTCGATGGTGAGTTTGTAATAGTTATATCTATTAATTTAATCACTAATTCAATTTCAGTGTCGTTTTGTGAGTAAATGTTAAAGTCTGGAGTTGGTAGTTTTGTTGAGAATATTAAAAGCTCAGATTATTTTGGGATTCAGTGATAGTTGTGCATCATTTAGCCAGATTTCTATAGATGTAAAGGCATTTTGAGTAATCCTAAGGAGATCAGAGAAATTGTTGGCATTTTGGATGAGTATACTTTGTTGGGAGGCTTTGTGAACATAATTAATAAAAATATTAAAAAGCAGAGGCCCCAAAATAGATCCTAGGGGAGCTCTAGTATTATTGGACAGATAATCAGATTGTTTACTTTGCCATCTGATAGATTGTTTTATGTTATTTAGATAGCCGAAGAACAATGTTAGGGAATTTAGGCAGCAACTTAGTTTTTTCAAGCTGTTGCAACAGCTTAGGGTGCGATACTGTGTCAAAAGCCTTGCACAGGTCTAATAAGATTACTGTAGTTAATAGGCCAGCATCATGAGCTTTAGTCAGAGTATCAGTAAATGACATTAGGGCTGTGGTGTTATGGAGTGCCGGGTAAACTCCATGTTGTGTGGGTGCAAGGAGATCATTGTCACAGAGGTGGTTTAGGAGCTGGGTATGCACACACTTTTCTAGGACTTTTGATAGTGGTGAAAGTATAGAGATAGGCTGATAGTTTCAGGGATCATTAGTTCTAGTACTATTATGTAATAGTGTAATAATGGACTTTATTCCACAGTTGGGGGACATATGATGCTGAGATCGATCAGATAATCTATTGCATCAGCTGCAAGTTTTAGATATTCAGATGGGAGATTATCAGTGGTGAGGGAGCATGGTCTCAGTTTAGTTAGAAGTTTAAATACTAGGGAGGTGGGTACAGGCTGTATAGTGAATGGAGGAATTAAAGAGTTCTTAGTAGAGGTTTCAATGAGGGAGGATAAAAGAGAGCTGTGGTTAACTTGAGTGAGGTTTGGAGGGCTGATTAGATTATTAGAATTTAGGTTAGTTTTCGGAGATGAGTCTTTGACCAGTTTTAAGACTGAATTGACAAAGTGAGAGTTAAACATATGGGCACTTTAAAGTGGGTCTTTGTCAAGAGAAGGTGTTGAATTTTGCACAGCTCCACAGTTAAGCAGGGGTGAAACAGATTTCCAAAACTTTTTTGCATTTTTTTTTTGGTTGGGTAATTGTGCTGAGAAATAGTATTTCTTGTCATTTATGACTAGTATTTTGGCTTTGTTATGAAGTTGCTTGTAGTTGAGTTCATTTTGTTGGTTCCTATTTTTCTGCCAATCTTTCCAGGCTCAGTCTTGATTTGTATTAATAGCTGTTTTGGTTTATCATAGTGGTGTTGAGGATCCTGCAAGCATCATGTTTGGGAAAAGGTCAATGGATCAACAAGAGGCTGGAAGCAGCACATTGCCTCCTAAGAAGTTAAAAGCATTCTAAACTTATGATAATGTATCCGAGCAAAGCTACTCGTGAGTCTGACCTGTTCCAAATGCAGATGTCATAGCCAAGTGCACATCCTGTGGAGTAGCTTTCACGATAAAGTGGGGTGGGGAAAAGGCACTGAAAAGCCATCAGAAGTCAGACAAACATCAGCAAATCCTTCAGCTCCAGTGAAAAATCTTTTTATGATAAAGATTATTTAGCCTTATAGTACAACCAGTGATGCTCCCAAAGTGACTGAAGCTGAATGGAGTGAAACACAATCACTCATATGTATCCATGGACTGTGGAGGTTGTCTGACACAAACAGTTTCCCCTGATTCTACTTTGGCTTCAAAATTCAGCTGTGGGAAGCAGGGCCGGCCTTAGCCAAAATGGCACCCTAGGCGAAGTAGTGCTCCAGCGCCCCTTAAGCCCCACCCACACCACACATAAAACACCCCTATTTGAGCCACACCCACTGGGTCATTCCCCAAGAAAGTCACTCCAGTCATTTCCTTAAATTATTTAAATGCTTAGGAAGAAAAAGATACCTTGTAATGTAGTTAAACTGCAGCTACCTTTGCATATGTATTTTCTACTTGAAATACCAGAGCCAGATCATGGTCAAGTAGAGTCCTAGGAAAGGTAATAGACCACCACCCCAGAGAAACCCCCAGCAGCAGCCCCCTACTCAGCCATTCCAGTGTTCCATTATTTGGTTATCTCACCAGTTACCATGCATACTGTTGTATTTGCCTCTACAATGATTACAGATATTGAAATAAAGTAGCATAAACACAGATAGCCATTTGCTAAACAAACATTACAGTCTCACAATGAAAACAGACTTAGCATGAGCAGTAAACTTCTCTGTCCTTGAAACTTACATTCATTGATACAGCATGAAAACCCACATTCATAGAAATGCATCTGGTTGGTGGAGAATTAAATTTACCTTTGGGCTGTTTTCAAAACAGACTCCTTGCACACATTTTTTAGGGCCATGCATACATGTATTTATTCTTTAATTCACTTTCCTGGTTGTATCGAATTATATTCCTTGTATAATACAGCACCACTTGTTAGAATATGTTTTAAATTTGTAGTTTTAAACATTCTTTTAATAAGCAATGAAACATCAGTACCTACAAGCAGCTGTGGTTCACCTTCAGTCTCACTGCTACAGGGTAGCTCCCTCCCTGAAGTAATTACCTCACCAGTCCTGGCTGCAAGTATGTCAACTGTCTGGGTCTCCCCCAGGCTGCCAGATCCACATGCTTGTCTTCAAGCCTGACTGGTATTGCATTATCAAAATTATTCCCTATCAGGACATCTGCTGGGATATCCTTAAACACACCTACTTGCTGACTTCCTTTAGCACCCACCCAGTCAAGGTGAATCCTAGCCAAAGGTATTTGGAATGCAGTCTCTCCTAAAGCTCTGACTGGAGTAGACTGCCCAAGCAAGTGGTACTCCTCTTTAACCACTGCAGGCTTTACAATGGTTAGGTCAGAGGCTGTGTTTCTCTTAGCAATGGCCTCTTTCCCATTTACTAAGATAGGATATAACCTCTTGTGGTAGTTTGGTACCCTTGTTGTCTCGAGACAACTTACTTCTGGCATTCTGTCAATCCCACTTACTGGCTCTCCCTTTTGTTCCCCACCTTACCTCTGTGGACATCTATATGCTACATGCCCCCACTGGTTGCATTTAAAGCATCTAACCCTTGGTCCTGGATGTGTACCTGGACTAGTGGCTTCCCCTGCTACTGGAAGACTCTGTTGAGGTGGTCTAGGCTGCCCACCATGGGTTCCCTTAGGCACATGAACAGCACTGGGTATCCCTTTCCTGTACAGTGATGCTCTGCTTGCTAGGTATAAGTCTCCCTTTTTCCCCCAACTCATCTGCTGTGTTACATTCTCTATCCGCTAACCAAACTCTCATCTCCTCAGGCAAAGTGCTAAGGGCTTGTTCCCTCACTAAAATGTCTGTCAGCCCTTCAGAAGTGGTGACCTGACATCCACTGAATCTCCTATGAAAATAAGTGTTTAGTTCAGCAATATATTCAGACACACTTTCATCTGCCTTGCATCTATGCTCACAAAAACTTTTCCTATAAGCTTCAGGTATTAACTCAAAACATTCTAACAGACAGTTTTTTACAGTATTATAATTTAAGCAATCAGTATCAGACAATTTAGAAATAGCAGTTACAGCTTTACCATGGTGTAAGGGGGTCAGGGACCCCATACCCAGAGCCCTTGGTCAACATTATATTGTTTACATACCCTTTCAAACATATGAATTAAACTATCAAAATTACCCCCTCTGTAAATTGTGGGAGAAATTTACTGACCTTTGTTGCTTCTGGGGTTCGGTTATTCTCTTCCCCATTACCTCCACGACCCTAGTGAAGAGTCAGCATCTCCTTCTCATGTTGCCTCGGCCACTCATTCTCCTCAGCTTCCAGACATCACAGTTTCTCATTTTCCTCAGTCTCCAGACATCTCAGCTTCATATTCTTTTTAGCCTCCAGGCATCTCAGTCTCTCTGCTGATTCTATTTCCAAATGTTTGGCCTCCAGTTCAAGTCTCTTTAACTCCAGATGGATTTTTAAGTTCTCTGTGGAAAGGCTGAATTGTCCATTTTCTGAGAGTTGTACATTCCCAAGGCCAGTCTGATTTTCCTCCTGGTTGCTGTTCTGTGATGCAGCTGTGACTAAAGCTGTAATCATTTCTGCTTTAGTCAGGTTGGCATACACCAGTCCTTTAGCCTGGCACATCTCAGCCAAAGGGCTCCTTGTCAGCTTGCCATAATCCTTGCTGACTTGCTTGCCTGCTCTCCGTGACTAACTAAGCTAACAAAAACAAAATAAAACAATTGTGATATGAAACTCTGAATGTTCACTGTGTGCACAACAGTCTCAAATAAATAAAGAAAACGTATAAGCTATACTTTGCTATACTCCTACCTGAATCTAAAACGATCACTATGCCCTAAAAACCTACTTACAGAACAACAAGCAGGCAGAAGTGGTGAGTGGAGATTTCCGGGTCAAATACAAAATGCACTATCACTCTCGCAAAGAGTTCTTAAATTAATGTCAAATATTACTGCTGGGATACTTGCATGACATCACTTTTTGTCTCCTGACTTCAATTTCCATGCTAAACCCCCACTGCAGCTGGTAGCATTTAACATCTCTCTGTGAAAATACATAGCCTTCAGATGTTTGTAACTGCTAGAAGACATAAAACAAAATACTTACAAAATAACACAGAAAGTCCCCTAGTATAGACATCCTGTCTCCTGTTGATGGAAACTGAAAGATAACTTCTCTTGTTTATGGCCCGTCAAAGTACTTCAGTCTCAACTATTCTTAAATTTTGCAAGATAATCTTCTGTTAAAATACATACATCTAAACAATTACAATAGTGGATAAAAATATTAGTGGATAAAAATATCTCTTCAGCATACATGTCTATGCAATATGACACACAGTTCTAATATAGTGGTAACATAAGCAATTGCATCCTGCTGATATTCACAAATGACATATAACTATTTACACAATTCCAGATACCCGGCTGGGCTGGCAGTATCTCCTTCTGTGACACTTCTATATAAATCATATTAATGTTTTCATATAACATGTAATTATTTACAAAATTCCAGATAGCTGGACTGACAATGTGACAAGTACCAACAACACGCAATCAGGAAACTACCTTAAAACATCAGCCATTGTCAATAAGCCAATACGTATCATTGATGCTGCAAATATATTTCCTTGTTGCATATTTAAACACCCAGCTTGATGTAATATTACTGATAAAACCAAATGATAATTTGCTTTGCATATATACTACCTAGTGTTTTTTACAGAGACATTTTTCATCTAAACCATAGCCTTAGTCTTAACACATAAAAATTAAATATTGTCTTCATTCACTCAATGTTCTTCTGGCCATCATAAAAAATAGCTTCATTCCCCAGTAGTGATTGCTTACTAATATAGTAATATTAGTGTGTGGATTTCAGACAAATGGGTATCATTAAATCTATGTCCCCTAATACTGCTGAGAAACATATTTATGTCTGGCGGAATCATTCAGTCTGCACTTAAATTCATGTAAAATAATGCTGTCTTTCATATCTTAAGATATTTTTGCCATATTCTGAGAATCAGCTGATTAACAAACCATTTGTTTTACCGATATGTATCTTTAGCATGAGTCTTTGGATTCTATTAGTCACTGTAGGTATATTTTTTCAGATGCAAGGTAGAAAGCTGTAAAGGATTCTGGAAGACATTCAATGCCAAATTTGTTCTTTTACTCACTCGTGTTCTCTGATTACTTGATTAATCCATTTCAGAGCTGTAGGGGTACCACAGCCTATTCAGGCATTCAATGTGTACAGGAAGTAGGAACTAATTCTAAATGAGGTACCAACTCCTTACAAAATGTATACACTCATTCACTTTCACACAACAAACACATACAGACAGCCAACACTAATTAAACTGTAATATGTCTTTGAGAAGTGGGAAGAAAGTATAACTTCCAGAAAACATAGGAACTGAATCGGAGAACCAAATGCTTTGGGGCATCTGTTCTAACTTCTGCTTCACTATGCAGCCATACTCCTTCTAAAAAGCCTGTAAGAAACAATGCAAAGAGTAAGTTATTTGGGTTCTGAAATTCTCCTACTGAAAAAATGTGTTGTATTCTCTCAAGTACAGTAATGGATACTTTATCTAAAGTACGGAAGGAATTAATATACTCAGAATTGGCCTAACAAAATGTTCACAGTTAATAAATCTTGATTCCTACTTACAGAAATCCTGACTACACTAAACACAGCACATGTGTTTTCCTTACAGAAGACTATCTAAATGTGACATGACTATCTAAATTAAAATACGAATACTCTATTACTGTATGGGATGTTTCATAATCTTCACTTTTTTAAATAAAGTATTTGTTTAACGTGTGTCCACTATAAGCAATTATATTTTTTATAAATCAGTATGGAGTCTTAAGCTAAACAGAATGTAAAACGGAGCCTTATGCTGCCTAAGACTCTGTTTTACATTCTGCTAAGACTCCGTTTTACATTCTGCTTAAGTTAAGCAGCAGAATGTAAAACGGAGCCTTAAGCTTCAGAATTTCAGTAGATAAAGTAAAACGGAAGCTTACATGTTGTTGTTTTGAGTCTGGCAGGCAGTAATGACGAAGGACGCACTTTCGTATTTAAATTCAGCGCATGCGTCCGTTTTATTACAGGTCTTGCAGCTGTATGGTTCCGGAGCGGCGGCACCCGTGCCCATCCCCAAAACATAACATACAGCAGACTCTTTTTTTTTTTTTTTTAAACTGTCTTAGTAAGTGAGAGGACGCTGACCCCCCTCCACCATAGTTCTGGCTTACAGCTACACTTCAGCAGGGTGCCGAGAAGAGCGCAAACGTTTGTTAATTAAAATAAATACAAACTGCGCCCTTTAAGAGGCTGCCTGTTTGTATGTTCTAGGCCCCTTTTGGATCTCATTATGAGTTAGTTTTCAGTGTTGGCCATCACTGAGCTACTTACATTCAGGACCCTTTTGACCTTACTAGGAAGAACAGCTCCAACATGCTTGTTAGAGCAACGGCCAAGAAACTGCTGCAGCAACAGTGATATTGTGTTAAAGAGTATTATATGTGAACTATGCAGTGCTTGATTTATATAGCTCTGTGGAATGGTATCTTGCAGAGCTTTGCATTGTGGAGGACTGAGTTCTGTTTGGGTACCTTTATACTTTTGTATAGATAGAGCGGAGTTCTGTTGTGATGACCCCTAACCTGGAAAAGCAGAACTGACAACAACGTTTCTTTTTTTTTTTTTTTTATTTCACCGCCGCTGCCCTAAAGACTACAATTGCACCCTCCCCAGCATCAGAATGCTGGGGAGGCCGCAATTGTAGTCTTTAGGGCAGTGTCGGTGAAATAAAAAAAAAAAAAAAAAAAAAAAGAAACGTTGTTGTCTGTTCGGCTTTTCCAGGTAGGTGTTGCACTTGTCACAACACAGAACTCGATCCGTGAATTGTGCCCTTTTGAGGCCGGCCTGCACGGCGCCCTAGGCGGTCGCCTAGTTCGCCTATGCCTAAGGCCGGCCGTGGTGGGAAGACAAAATATGAGAGCATTGTAATGAATGGGCTTGCACCTCATTCAGGGGAATTCCTTCTGCAGAAACTTGGCACTTCCTATTTTTCTGCGTGATCAGATGCATACAATAAAGGAAACAGAAAAATATTCTCTCTGGTTATTCAGTACTTCACTCACAGCCATGGCACACAACAGAAACTTCTGGATTTCAATGAGGATCATAACGAAAATGCAGAATGCATTTTTATAAAAATAAAGAATATCCTTGTGCAGAAAGGATTAAAAGTACAAAACATTTCTAGCTATCCTGCAGTCAATGCCTCGATTAAGTATGGAAAACATAGGACTGTTTTTAAACATTTGAAATCTGAGGTGCCTCAGATCATTGTAGAAAACAGTTTATGTCATGTAACTGTGCAAAGCATGCAAGCAAGTCCTTTGCAAGGTTTGATGTGGAGACCCTGGTTTTGAAAGTATATAGTGAGTTTTCAACATCTGCAAAAAATTGTACTGTTGAAAGAATTTCCTAGACCAGGACTTTAAGGAAATCATGCAGCATGTTGTCACAAGGTAGCTGTCATTGTTCCGAGCTGTGCAGAGGCTGGTAGAATGCTGGCTCACTATTAAAAGTTATTTTATTAGTCAGTGGCCTGAGGAGTGTCACCTCCTTATCTGGAGATTTATGGAGGCTGATGAAGATGGTATCAGTGGGGATATCTCAGAGGGAGAGCGGTACCTACATTTCATGCACTACACTGTGCAGATATTCCGCAAGATTATAGTAAAACTTTAACGTAATATGCTCTCTGCTCAAGAGGTGGACACAGTGATAATAAGTCTTAAAGATGAGTTGCAGAGAAGGCTAGATGACCAATTCTTTGGTGCTAAAGTTTCATCTGCCTTAAAGCACTTTACTCCAGCTATGGGACAGTAGGTCTGTAGGGACTTCTGTAATTTTTATAGTAAAGCAATTTGTTACCTACAGAAGTAGTTTGACTTAGGTAACAGTCCCTTAAAGCTATGCAGGTCCTCAGCCTCCAATATCCTGTAACTTGGCCAGAATTATGTACAGTTGCAGACATTTTCAAATTGGATGTGGACAATGAAGCACTTTACTTAGACTACTGCACTTTAACTGCTGCATTGTCAGCCCTGTTGCAGATGAAGGAGGCATCTGTAAGTGATCACTGGGTGACTTTTTTTAGTAAAGTTCCAGACTGAAAAATGCTTTACAGACTGGTGCAGTTTGCCCTTTCAATTCCCCCCAGCAATAGCTTCATGAAAAGGAATTTTTCACTTATGTGGAATGCATGAATTGATACAAGAAACAGAATGCATATGTCTCTTGTGAAGGCTGAGTTGCAGGTCAAGCTAAATTTTAACATGAGCTGTTCACAATTTTACTCATTTGTAAAACGTAACCAGCCATTACTTGAAACTGCCATATCAAATGCAAAATATAGCTTCAAGTATAAGCAATGATTTTCTGGCAAGAAAATTGTGACAAGGCACTTTTTCTATACAATTAGTTGTTTTCCCATGCTTGTCTGTTTTTCATCCAGTAGTGGCATTTTGATGTACTGTTGTGTGTAGTGAACACTTAATGTACTGCTTTGAATGAATTACTGTTAAATATTGTTTTTACTTTACATTTGAGTCGTATATTTTTTCCATTTAGTAGTAACTGCACATGGTACTAAAGACCTGTGCTGTAGAGTTAGAAGTTTTCCCATCCAGTGGTGTGATTTTGATTTACTGTTGAGTGTAGTGAACCCTTAATGTACTGTTGTGAATTAATTACTGCTAAATAAAGTTTTTATTTTTACTTCACATACATCTGTTTCACTGTATATATTTTTTTCATTTAGTGGTAATTGTATGTGATATTCAAGACTTGTGCTGAAAGGTGTTAGATAAAAAAGGCATGGCTACTGAAGAGAATGAATGTGGTTAGATTATGCATGTGGTGTGGCTTGTTTGTCAGAAAATGGCACTAGAGAAAGGTGGCAACCCTACCAGTGGTCTGCAGATGGCTTAAAGAGAGTCATGGAAGGAATGTGCTTCATGATGTTTGTTTGCACCTTTGGGATGATGACATCCTCCAGTGTTCTGCAGAAAGGATGTTATGTTGGCATTGGGAAAAGGGGATGTTGGATTCATGGGCAATGTTGAAGATTCTCCTGTGTGGTATTCAAATGAAAAAATATTCAAAAGATCATATTTGGCCATAATATACCACCAACCACACACACGGCAAATGAATAAGGTCAGATTTGAACATTAGGCCTGTGTCGGTATACAGATTTGATTCCATAAAATGCAACAGTAGCAACAACACAGATGTCTGACTTTACATTGACACAGTGCACCTTACAGAGGATGATAGCATACTGTATTCTGAGAAGAAGTTGTTGGGAGGAGTGTGTTATATAGATATGGAGTTACATCTTGGTGTAAAATTGTACCCCTACTCTTATTTGAATGAACAAACACACACAAGACTACTGGGAGTTTAGAACCACATACTATCTAGATACACAAGCTAGAGAAGACAGTAGTTAGTGCTTGTGACAACACAGATATCTGAGAGTAATACTGTAAGAGTGCATTATAGAGGGGATCACACCATCATTGTATGTTGAGAATAAGAAGTTGGTAGGACTGCACGGCATAGCTGTGGTCACACATGCTGTTTTAAAATTGTCACCAGGCTGATATCTGAAATATCTGAATTAACACACATACAAGATGATAATAGTGAGATTAGAACTCCTATCTACAAATCACAGTATTTAATGCTTGTGCCACAGCACATGTCTGACTTTTATGTTATCAGAGAACACTTTATAACAGATGACATCATCATTGTTTTCTGAGAAGAAGATCTTAGTAGGAGTGTCTCACATGCTGCTCTAAAATAGTCTCCAGAAGAAGAGCTAACTGAACACACACACACACACACACACACACACACACACACACACACACACACACACACACACACACACACTGAGTAAAATGAGATTATAACCCCTACCTAGCTAAATACACTATCTACAATGTTTTTTCATAACTTTTACGATATTAATTATGACATCAATTGGCCAAAATGGAGGGCTGTGGCTAACCAAATTTGTGAATGACTGCAAATTATGTGATGCCAGCATACTTCAAAAGGGGCTTAAACAATCAATGACTGGTGCCAAAGTCATGGTCTTAAACTACAGTGGATATAAAAAGTGTACACACCCTGGTTAAAATGCCAGGTTTTTGTAATATAAAAAAATGAGACCACAATAAATAATTTCAAAACTTTTCCCACCTTTAATGTGACCTATAACCTGTTCAATTCAATTGAAAAACAAGCAAATCTGTTAGGGAAAAAGTATGAAAAATAAAAAACGTACAATAAGCTGGTTGTATAAGTGTAAACACCCTTAAACTAATACTTTGTTGAAGCACCTTTTGATTTAATTACAGCATTAAGCCTTCTTGGGTAGGAGTCTATCTGCTTGGCACATCTTGACTTGGCAAAATCTGTCCACTCTTCCTTCAAAAAACACTCCAAATCTGTCATATTGCAAGAGCATCTTTTGTGTACAGTTCTCTTCAGGTCACCCCACAGATTTTCTATTAGATTTAGGTCTGGGCTCTGGCTGAGCCATTCCAAAACTTTAATTTTCTTCTGGTGAAGCCATTCTTTTGTTGATTTGGATGTATGCCTGGGGCCATTTTCATATTGAAAGGTGAAATTCCTCTTCATCTTCAGCTTTCTAGCAGATGCCTGAAGGTTTAGGGCCAAAAGTGACTGGTATTTGGAACTGTTCATAATTCCCTCCACTTTGACTAAAGTCCCAGTTCCCAGCTGAAGAAAAGCAACCCCAAAGCATGATATTGCCACCACCACACTTCACCATGGTGATGGTGAACCCAGTGTGGGTTCATGAAGGACTGATCTTGTCTCCTGAACCTGATTGACTTCTTTGAATCAGTCTCCAGAGCTGTGGACGAGGGTAAGGCAGTCCACACAGCCTATCTGGACCTCACCAAGGCCTTTGACACCACCCCCCACTCTGGAATCATAGCTAAACTTACTAAGCTGGGCATTAATCCCTACGTCACTTGATGGGTTGCCAATTGGCTTACTGACAGAACCCACACTGTAAAAGTAGCTGACTCCAAATCCAGCTCCAGACAAGTGACAAGTGGAGTACCTCAGGGTTCAGTCCTAAGTCCTAAGTAAATATTGTGGGAAGAAATAGGCAGGGAATTGTTATGGCTAGTCTTGTAATGGCCCTAGGGCCGATAGCCTAGTACCAACCTATGAATCTATGAACCTATGGTGTTCTTTTGGTGATGTGAAGTGTTGTTTTTATGCCAAATGTACCTTTTGGAATTGTGGCCAAAAAGTTCAGCCCTGGTCTCATCAGACCATAACACATTTTCCCCACATGATTTTGGGAGACTTGATGCATTGTTTTGTAAATTGTAGCTGGGTCTGGATATTTTTCTGTGTAAGAAAAGGCTTCCATCTTGCATCCCTACCCCATAACCCAGACATATGGAGAATATGGGAAATTGTTGTCACGTAGTGCACAACCAGTACTTGCCAGAAATTCCTGCAGCTCCTTCAGTGTTGCTGTATGTCTCTTGGCAGTGTCCCTGACCAATTTCCATCTTGTCTTTTCATCAAATTTGGAGAGACGTCCAGTTCTTTGCAACGTCATTGTTGTCCCCTATTTTCTCCACTTTTTGATGACTGACTTCATTGTGTTCCATGCTATATCTGATGTGGAAATTTATTTTGCACCCTTCTCCTGACTGATACCTTTCAACAATGAGATCCCTTTGATGCTTTGTAAGCTCTCTGTGAACCATGACTTTTGCTGTAGCAGGCAACTGAGCAAATGTCAGGAAAATCCTACTAGGACAGCTGAAACTTTATTTGGGGTTAGAGTCTCTTTACTTGATGGCAAGTGTGTACACAAGAAGATTGAATGCTGTCATTAAATCAAAAGGTGCTCCAACAAAGTATTAGTTTAAGGGTGTGCACACCTATGCAGCCAGCTTATTGTTTGTTTTTTATTTTTTATATTTTTGCCCCTAACAGATTTGTTTGTTTTTCAATTGAATTGTACAGGTTATAGGTCAAATTAAAGGTGGGAAAAATTTTGAAATGATTTATTGTGGTCTCATTTTTTTTAAATATCACAAAAACCTGGCATTTTAACAGGGGTGTGCACACTTTTTATATTCACTGTAAGTGCTAAAAAATACATCATTATTCCCTCTGGTAAAAACAATGGCCATGCTGATTATACAATAAATAATAATACACTAAGTAACAATTCAGCAGTGAGAGACCTAGGAACACAAGTTGACTCTGACCTCACCTTTGACCACCATGTGTCTACTTTGGTGAGGAAGGCATTCTATGTCACTCACCTGATTAGCAAAGGCATCACCTCAAGAGGAAACCAGGGTATAACCTCCCTGTACTCATTGCTGATCAGGCCTATTTTTGAATATAATGCTCCCTTTGCTATATACCATACCAGACACCTACAGCAACTTGAGATACCTCAGAGATTTCTAACTAAGAAAATGTATGGTCTCCAGTGTATCTTATATGGACAGACTGAAGTTGCTGTCACTGTACTCAATAGAGTATAGACTACTTAGAAATGACTTATATAGTTTACAGGGTGATCTCTGACCCATATCAGTTGGAAATCCTGCACATCCATAAGTCAAATGGAACTAGAGTCACCCATTCCAGGGACCTCAATCTAGAGTGCAACATAAACAGAACCCACTGGAGAGACAAAAACATCTCTCAGAGGTTGCTACCCCTCTGGAATAGGCTTCCAATCCATATCAATTAGAACATCTCCATGACCCGTTTCAGTGCAACCTGGATGACTGGATGGGAAGCCATAAATTTCTGCCTGGGATTACCCCAGCTTATCTTGTGGAGATGGGTAGTCCTTGCTAGAAGAACCTTGGGCATAGACAATATCTCTCATCTGGTGTCATACTGGAATTTAACAGCTAGGCTTGTAAAGACCCTTGAGTGAACCATAAGAGCTGTTGTTATTGCCTTTCCCATTTGCACAGAGTTAAAGTGATGAGCAAATGTGGTTCCCTGCTTAAATGGAAAAATAGTAATATTTCTATTGCTTTGCCTTCCTTTGTTCAAACAGGCTAAGTGGTGATGCATGGCTGTCAGCAATCTGGGCAGTACTGAGTGTAAAAAATACACTTGCTGCCTATCTTTCCCTGTGTCAGCAGGTGTAAGAGCTGTAAAGTCATGGCATAGATAGCCCAGAATTCAAATCAAGTTCAATCATTTTTTTTAATAGATGGTGGCAGGATGGCATTACGTATGTAATTGCAAATAATTACTGCAAATGTGACAATGTATAACTACAGTAATGCATATGTCTCCTACAATTTTTGTTATTGATGCCTACCTCTATATAATTGTACTATTAGCTGTTTTGCAGCCTCGCTGCAAATCACAATTTCTGTGTGTAGCTTTCTAGAAATGACAAGTGGTGGTAAATATTTTGAAATAATTATTTCTAACTCAGCAGATATGCTATCTGTGTCTGGCCATATATCCTAAAAAGTGTGTGCAGTATGCTTTGTCACAGTAAAGGTAGTCTGCACATCACATTAGATGAAGATTTCATCCAACATCACCTGAATATGTCACAAACAGAATCCCACAGCTGATTTTAAAATAGTACACAGTACATGAGCAATGATAAACTATTGAATTAAGGTAACATGTTAATATTATCCATCAGCATAGTCAAGTCATTCTGCAGACATCATCCACTGATCTATAGATACACACATGTACAGAGGAGTTGAAAAAATGGGATGAATATAGGGAGAGATGAACATACACCAGTGTTTTTGTGTGTTGCCATTTTCAACATTACATGCTTTGTAGCATGAGATGGGTGACACAGAGGTACATAAGGCATAGGAGAGGGAACATAGGCATATGGTAAGCAGAACAAGGTTAGATAAATATGTGATAGCACTGGGGATGGATGTCACTACAGACACTCATATTAGGACAGTAATTAATATAGCTCTATAAAAAATCTTAACTTTTGCAAATTTTACTATGTAGGTGATTAAATATATCAAACACATATCATCACACTAAGAAATGATGAGAGATGCATCTGGAATTGAACATTTGAAGATATTGTCCAAAAAAATCTTCAGCCCAGTGATTTATGTCAACAGCTCCCAAAGTCATTTGCATTTTATTGCATTCAGCAGTTTAAATAACTGCCAGAGTAAATGTTTCAAAGTATTGCTTTTATACTGGTTTAACTCTGTGATTATCTAGAGCAGTGTGTTTAAGCAGCATTGTATGGTGACAACTGGACTAGTGTGGCTGAAGTCAAAATCTTACCAGATTTTGCCATTGAATATGAAAAGCCATTCATCATCACACATCACTGGAGCATGATGTCAAACTTCATGCAAATGCATAGAACAAAAAGAGAGGGTTTTATATAGGGCCATTTCTGGTCATGTGTGAGGAGTGTGATTTTATTTTTGACCAGATTAAAAGTGTGAAAATGGGGTAGATATGAAAGTGGTGAAATGTGATGGCAAGCAGGGGATAGTAGAAAGGGGAAAGAATTAAGGAATTTGCAGGAGGGAATTAGGAATGAACCATAACTATCAACTTCTTTAACACTATAATGTGAACACTTATAAAAGATTGGATGAATTTGAACTGCCATCACAACACAGATGGGTGACAACAATACATTCTTGTTGTATAACCAATTGGACCAAACCAAGTGTGTCAAGAAGGCACATATATGAAGTGGAGAGCTATGTGTGGGACAATTTTATGTGGGACAAGTGTCTTTTTTGTTGGATTTCAAGAAGAGAGGAATATTAATGAAGGGGCATGGGAAGGTCAGGGTCATGTTAGTAGGAAAGGCGAGGAAGCAGGTGCAGTCAAACAGGACAAACAAGACAGACACAGGGATATACCCTTCAATCTCAGTGCAAGAAATCTGGACAACGGCAGAAATAATGGAAAACAAAGGCCCAAAAAACAGGGACGTATTTTAAATATTGCTACTATAAACATAGAAATTTGTTAGAATAACAGTTTTTGCATTATTATGTATTTTCTGAAAGATATGAAGTCTGAAACTCAAATATCTGTCATTATTTAGTATTATTTAATGACTTCAATCCTCAATTATTTGCCAAAAAACTGAACATTTTATGAAGAACAGACCAAAAATATGAGGCAAAAATCTGGACATTCTGCAAAAGAGGTATGCACAGGGAAGGTGATGTACACACAAGGTTGGTGGACACCATGATTCAGAATTGGTAGGTGACATTGGAGACACATGCCCTTCAAGTATGGGAATAGTGAGAATCTAATTCTCACCCTGAGAACTTTTATCACTGCCCCCTTCCTTCCCTCCCTGTTGAATTGCTTCATGTGGGTGTCTTTTCTGCATTCTAAGGAACAACTTCTTCAGACAGCAGAGGTGTGCACCAATGCTAGTTTCTAATACATCACCCACTCTCCCTGGCAGCTCCTGGCAGATGATGTAATCCTTCCCTCCAACAATACTTCCGGAGGGTACAAATGCACCAGCTAAAAGGGCAATGCTAGCTGATGTTGATAGGTCAGGTAGTTCAGGGACTGTGGAGTCAGTACTACCAGCTTGCATCCCAGATTATGTTAGGTTGGGTTAGGTTAGGTTAGTACTAGGCTAACTGCCCTTGTGAGCCATTTTAAGCCTAGCCAGTTATCCCCTGTGAGATCCAAACCCTGTACCTTGTGTTTGTAAGGTAAACACCTTAACCATTAGGCTACCCTCCCAACCATTAGACTACTCTCCCAGATGTACTGCGTGTTGGTGCGGCAGCTGGGGGAGGGTTAGCAGGCTGAACCACAGTGGTTGGCCTACCTCCATGTGCTGCAAATCATGTCATTTTTTTGTCAGAAATGTATGACATCAGAATGGTGTGTACACATATATAAAAATAAAGAAGAGTGATAAAGGGTGGAGTGAGACGAAAGGAAACAGATGATTAGAAAAATTATATGTGACATAAATTCTTTATTACAATTAAATATACTTTTTATATTAGCTATACAGCTTTCCAAATCCAAAATACAATTCTGAATTGCAACAAGTAATCCTTGCAATATGCAGATATTACTTTTAAAGATAATAGAGATTAAGTTAACAACATGACTTTAAATCCAATTTTTCTGGAATTAATGTTAAATAATGACATTTTTGTATTGTGGGAATTGAACCCACCCAATCTGAATACACTGTTATACTTGCCTAATACAATTACCTAGAGCTACATATGAAAGCATGCATGCTTACATTTATAGTTAAGATCTGCATGCTTAAGTTGCTAGTAATGTATGACAGAGCAATAATTTTAATACAATCATGTTCATTTGTTTTGTATACATACCCCTTCCCTCTCTGAGTCCTTCTAATCTTTCAGCTTGCACCTCCCTGTTCACTGAAATTTCCTGTGCAGGTGAAAGCATTATGCATAACAGTTCTGGCTATCTACAGCTTTCCATTTCAGTTAACATTTCTTTATCTGTATACTTATGCAACTGGGGATGTCAGGAATCCTAAACTCATCCAGCCACTGGTTGAGTTGTGCCTGCTTGCAACCATTTTAGGTCATTATAATGATGTCTGCATTGCTCCCCAGTGCATGCTACGCCAATCTTACTGGAAACAGTCTTGGCCAGACTGTTCAAAGCCTCAGCCTTATATTGAAACTCAATATAGTTCCCCTGCAGCAGTCTATGACTGTAGCACTTTATGAGCTGTGCAATAAATATTTTTGAGTCCTACACACCCCACCTTTGTTCCATGAATTGGGCACCATCCTTCCCAGCTCCAACCATGTCTGCACAGCTCCTACAACAGTGAAAGTATTTTCCCACTGAGTCATGATATTGCATTTTATAGCCAGTGTGCAAACCTGCACAACCGTGCTGTTTGTGAGATGTTTAGCAGACAGAGACATTGTCAAAGAGGGAGGCAGTTTATGAAATATGATGGATAATGTGATATTTGGCATTAATTTAAGGCATTTATGCTGATAGACCTGACACCAGTTTGCCCAATGGTCAACAATGGTATGTTAAATGACTGCCTTTTAAGATGTTAATTTTGGGGGGGGGGGTCAATTTTATGACTTGACACATATATTGCGGGGCCTTACACACTAATAAAAATAATTTGTTCAGTGCTGGATTCAAACCTTTGTAAATTAGGGATTACATATATTTCCACATATTTTTCCCCGCATCGCCACAGAAGAAGTGTTTTCCCAACCATGGTCATTAATAATATACACCTTAAATAGTGAGTTGTACTATTCTTCAATTAACCATGTATGTGTCTGACATGACATGGTCCTTGTTTATGCATTCTCTGGTGTGCTGCAGTGGCAATGTGTGACAATATACTGGAAATGCATATACTTGTGTATTACTTTCAGAGTAGATTTTTGAATTCTGGTTCTAACCACAGAGTACATTCTATTTTACAACTATACTTGTGTTATGGGAGGTGTGTAGATGACTGTCAGTAAACTATGAAATCCATCCAAGGTCAGAAAAGGCACTGATCATTACAGAACCATAATTGTCATGCTACACCAGTTAATCATATAATACATATAATACCATGTGTTTGCATGTGTATGCTCAATCAACCTGCAATACATATTTACTGTTACATATAATTACCTTTATATTGTTATTTCTGTTATAAATTACAGTGTGGCACCATTAATAAAAAAGGGGGGAATAACCTGGATTAGAACCATGGCTTACTGGTGTTCTGGTAATAAACTTACACCTGGTGCTACAGGCAAAGTGAGACAGCAGTTGTAATTTTTCAGTCAGTACTATCCAGAGTGTTAACAGCTGCACAACTCTACTTAGCCTGTTTGTGTGAAGGAAGGCAAAGCAAGTAATGTTTCATTTTTGCAAACAACAGAGTTTCATTTTTTACTTCAGCATGAACCCTGTTAGAACACAAGTGAGCAACATGCAAATGACATGGCAAAAGCAAATATAAATTATTTCTGTTAATACTCATTATGATCATTTCTCAGTAAAAAAATACTGTGGAACTTGAAACATGGTCTACCTATCTTCTGTTTTGTGTACCTCAACATCTTTACACCTTGTGCTGCACACACACAGTTGGGACACAGGTGTATTGTTTGCTGTCATTATCATCCAAGGTGCTGACCACCGCACAATGCCACTAAGCATGATTGTGCTTCTTAAGGCAACTGACATTAATTTTTAAATATTTATGCATTTGACTGTGTTTCCACTAAGCAGTGCACTATGCAAATGTAAAGGACCAAAAATGTAGTTAGAACTTTAAGCAATTAAACAGTTCTGGAGTTGAACCATCAGAGTAATGAAATTACAAAACACAGTTGGAGTGTGTTATCACTCTTTGCCACAGACACAGCCTTGGACCAGCAATCAAATTATGTGCATACAAGCAATTTGCATCTCCTCTACAGTATTAACAGGACATGTACTTAGACTTTCTCAATTGGTTGTACATATGTGGCTTGCATACTTAGTGCAATGAGTGATTACACAACCATTAATTTTTTTATTTTATTTATTTATTTAGCATTTGTTTACCGGGAAAGTCTGACTTGGAACAAAGCCAGTTTTCAGCAGAGACCCAGACAGAAATGCTCCAGACACCTGTATTTATGACTATGTTTGCACAAATGCAGCTCTGCCTTCTCTTGGTATTGTATCCATTCTTCCCTTATCACTGCTGTATTCTCAGACATGCCATCTATATACTGTATTTTTTATAAGTTTCCTTTCAATGTGTGATACAAATTCATGACGGGAAGCAATAGTTTTCAGCAAAGGCATGAGATTTTTGCAATTATTTATCAAAAATGATAAATGTGTGGTTTTGTTTCATTTAAAAACTCACTGAAGTTATTTCCACATTTTATAAGTGTTTCCTCACTGACACACTCACTGCAATTGTCTGAATTGGGGTAATTTGTTGAAACCCTCCTTTTTTAAAATAAAAACAGATGACAAGTGATGTACCATATCAGTTGATATTTTGAGAGATGTAGTTGTAAGAGTTGTTTTTTTGGGACAGCTATCTTGGAATCAATGTTTTGCTTCTTCTTTCTAGCATCAGTCCAAGGATTTGTTTCTTTTATTCTTTTAAGAGTAGTAGCCATCCATTCCATTTCTTCTGGGTAGACACTATGTTGTTGTTTTTGATGAAAATAGTAGCTTCTTCTAAGTCATTAAAGGTTCTCATCTCATTGGCAAAAAGTATTTTTATCTTGGCTGGAAAGACCAGCTGTGCTTTAATGTTGTTTTGTTTCAACAGTTTTATTACTAGCCAGACTTTTTTCCTTTGTTCTAGTATTCTGGAAGAATAATCATTGTCAAACCTTATCAGGCTTTGATTGCATTTTAAGGGTGATTTTCTCCAAGCAGATTTTAATATTAGTTCCTTGTCCAGAAATGAAAGAAATTGTGATAGCCTTTTCTGATCGCTTGTAGTCATTTAAAGCTGTTTTAAGTGTACTTTTTACTGTTTTGCCTTATCTTTTCAAAAAAAAAATCTTGTTTCCCACCTTTCTAAGCTAGCATAGTCCAGTTTTCAGGCTAGTGCTGAATTCAGGGCTGTGTTACAAGTTTCTGAGTTGCCCATACCTTACTTGGATAGAGGGAAGTTTCTCTGTTCACCTGTCAGAGAGGGGAACTTTGAGCAGCCATCTGTCCCTGGAGGAGTGGTTCCAGCCCAGAAGTTAGTAGTTTAAAAACTGCATTTGCACGGTTTGTGCACTGGGCAGCACTGGTTAGCTAGGATTAAATTATTCCCGGCTCCACTAAGTCTCCTCTTCAGTTTTTTCACTTGAAACTAGTCTAACTCTCAACCTAAGAACTCCAAAAGCATCCTACAGTCCAGCACTTGCTCAGACCTAATAGCAAGCACTAATATACCCCAACACTTGGCTGCCCAGCAGGGTAAGGCTCTTTATACACCCCTCACCAACCAAGCGATTAAGCAGCTTGCCCTACAATTCAGGCATGACCAAAGGGCAACTTCAGGTGTACTCTCCAGTCCAGCTGGTGAATCTGGGTATCCTGAGGCAATGTTACAGCTGCCTCATGTACACAGACAGCCCTCTCCTCCTACCACAAAATACTAACATATGTGAGAGATGCAATTATACAGCCAAACTGGAGGCTAAGGTCTCTCCACCCAAGACTGGAACAGACAGTCATGAGGAGAAGGTTAACATTTGCACCACACCTCCAGCCTCACATAGACCTACTAAACCAGCACTGGCAAAAAATACACATAAATACACGAAATCATACTTGGAGGCTCTAAATAAAAACCTGCAAAAGCATCAGAGAGCTCCAAAGCAGACACCCACAAAACCTGCACCTCCAGTCACAAACCAGACAACACATAAAACACAAAATCAATGTGCTGCACAATCACAGCCCTTAAGGCGAAATAGCATACCTAACACACTAGTAATAGGCGACTCGATAGTCAGGCACACTGACTCCCCACTCACTAGGCTGGACAAGGAGAAGGTTACTGTTAGCTGCCTATCAGGAGCCAGAATCCGCCACATAACACAAGCACTCAGGTCACTCCAGAAAAAGTACAAATATGATTCTGTCATTGTTCATGTTGGTGTGAATGACCTGAAATGTACCTCCCTGGACTACATAAAAGAGACATGGAAGAGCTCTCTGATCATGTAGCCCAGGCGGGTATGACCCTGACCCTGTGTAGCATCCTGCCCTCACCAAGAATGATACCTCAGTATAAAGAAAAAATGATCAATTTCAACAATTGGCTAAGCTTTTGGTGTCATTCAAAGGGGATCCAGTGTCTGTTAGCCTGGGATGACATGCTCGACAAGCCACGTTTCTTCACAAGAGACGGCTTGCACCTGTCATCCCTTGGCTTTCGAATACTGGCCAAGGTTCTTGCTGCCCCCATAGTGCCTTTTTTAGGCAAGGCTCAAAATTCAAACCTACCACCATAAACAACACAAGTAAAAAATGAGGGTTATGCTACACAATGCCAGGAGATTAAATCTCAAAATGCATGAGCTCGAAGCACTCCTAAGTATGGAGAATGTCAACATCTGTGCAGTAACTGAAACCTGGTTCAAGGCTCCAAAGAGCACTCCAGCACTACTGGGCTACAACTCATACCAAACATTTCGGCAACAGAACACGGACTGAAACACAAAAGGAGGGGGTGTATCCATATTCATCAAGGATACTCACACCTCCTGGTTAGTGGTGCAGCATGATACCTCTGAGATCATCCATGTGCAACAAACATCGGGCAAATTTGCAATGCAAATTGTGGCCTGCTACAGATCACCTTCCATGCCCAGGGCCACCACTCCGCCTTTCTGGAGACACTGGAAAACATGAAGGTCCTACCGAACACCCTGATATTGGGCAATTTCAATTACCCTACCATTAACTGGGAAGACTACTTGAGTAAAAACTCCCAGGCTCAGCGCTTCCTGGAATTTATCAACTCAAATGCCCTGGATCAGCTGGTAAACTCCACTACCAGATGCCACAACATATTGGACCTGTTCATCACCAACAAGGGCGACAGGTGTTCCGTACCGGAGGTCAACCCATCACTGGTTAGATCAGACCATAAACTAATCACCCTGGATGTCCACACCCCACCACAACCCCCAACCAAGGAAACCACAGTGATAAACTTTTCTAAAGTAAACTTCACCTTACTTAAGGCAGAGGATTTAGTTTCACAGCCCTCATGCTAAAGGATAACACTGCCCAAGATGCAGAATCCTTTACAATTGCACTCTATGAGCACCTACAAGGATGCATGGATCATGCCATCCCTAGCAAGACCAAGACTCACTCCCCTAAGAGAAGGAAACCAGTCTGGTGGACCCCTGCCATAAACAGGTTATACAACAGAAGGAGGAAACTAGTTCAGAAAAAAAGCAAATCCCAAGAAGGAAAGACATCCCTGATCAGTATCAGTAAGAAAGTAAGGTCCCTCATAAAATCATCCAAGGCTAACTTTGAAAGAAAAGTAGCTAAGGATTCAAAAGATAACCACAAAGCCTTCTTTAGCTATGTCAAGAATCTAAGTGGCAACTCGCAGATATGCTCTGAGCTAGTGCAAAATAGCACAAAATATACTGAACCTACTGATATTGTCAACATCCTGGCAGATAGATTCAGTGCAAACTTCACCTCCCTCTCACCTTCAAAAGGGCCCACAACAATACCGGAAAAGTGCAGTGTCCCAGAAATCACAGAAGCACAGGTGAAAACAGCCCTTTCAAAAGCCAAAATCACAGCATCAATGGGGCCAGATGGTGTCCCAGGCTGCGTCTTGCAGGAACTACAGAACGAACTAACCCCCCACCTAAACATGCTGTTCACCCTCAGCCTCTCCACAGGCTACATGCCCATAGAATGGTGCATAGCAACAGGTATTTCACTCCACAAATGAGGGGCCACAACTGACCCTGGTAACTATCACCCCATAAGCCTGACTAGCCTGGTCTGCAAGGCTATGGAGCGCATCATCATGAAACTCATTAACAAAGACATTGGGAACCTCCAAACACTTGACCCAACCCAGTTCGGCTTTGTTAAGGGCATATCATGCCTACTAAGCCTGGTTGACTTCCTCGAGACAGTCACCAAGGCCATAGATGAGGGAAAGGTGGTTCACACAGCCTACCTTGACCTCACCAAGGCATTCAACACCATTCCTCACTCAGGTATTATAGAAAAACTCACCAGCCTGAACATAAACCCCTATGTCACAAGATGGGCTGCCAACTGGCTTACAGACAGAACTCACACGGAAAGAATAGCGGGCTCCAGGTCCGACTCTAAACCAGTCACAAGTGGTGTCCTGCAAGGCTTGGTTCTGGGACCTCTACTGTTTGGCATATATTTCTCAAAAGTACAGGCAAATACAGGAGGACTATGGCTAACCAAATTTGCCAATGACTGCAAACTGGGAGCCATAATTGACTCTCCGGCTGACATGGACATCCTTCAAAAAGGCCTTACTGAGACAGACACCTGGTGTCAAAGTCATGGCCTCAAGCTAAATGCCAAAAAATGCATAGTCATCCCATTTAGGAAAAACAAAACACCCATGAATTACCACATAGGTGGCAGCCCCCTTAATACAGAAGAGGTAATAAGAGATCTGAGGACTCAGGTAGATAGTAATCTCTCCTTTGACAATCATATTGCCAAAGTAGTTAGGAAATCCTTCTATGTTGCCCATCTAATTACTAAGGGGTTTGCATCTAGAAATAAAGAGGTTATAGTGCCCCTCTACTCATTACTCATCAGACCCATCATAGAGTACAATGCCCCATTTGGGATGTACCTCACAAGACACTTCCAACAGCTGGAAAGACCGCAAAAGCACCTCACCAAGAGGATTACTGGCCTCAAGCATATGGCCTATGCAACCCAACTGAAAAAACTCCAGCTATATTCAGTGTCATATTGCTTACTCAGAGGTGATCTCTGCCTGACTTACAAAGCCATGTCCAACTCAGAATTGATGGACATGCTCCACCTAAAGAAATCCAAGTCACTGTGAGCCACACGCTTTAGTGAGCTAAACCTCACCACAATAATAAATAGAACATGCTGGAGGGATAGATTCCTGTCGCAGAAACTCCCCATGCTTTGGAACAAAATTCCTAACTACATTAGGCAGAGCCCCTCACTAACACTCTTCAAGAGAAGCCTTGACGGGTAACAGAAAATACACCCCTGGGATCACTTAATTGGCTCTGCTTGACAGAGGTTCAGTTAATTAATCAATGGGGCGGCAAAAGCTGACACACTCTGGCTAGGCTTAAAAATGCCCTTGGGCAGATAGCCTAGTACCTACCTATGAACTTATGAACCTATAACTATGGATCTAGGTGAAGTAGTTGTTGAGATAAAAGCAGGTTTCCTCAGTGTTCTATGCACCCTTTCAATTCAAAATGAAAGTCCCTCCTTCAAGTCTAAAAATTCATGAATCCAGGTTGTTAAGAATGAAATAATCCCCCAGATTTGCTAATCTTCTGTGCAGGACTAGTCTAGTCTTGCATGGAACCGGCAGTTTAGGAGGAGGACGGCAGCACACCATGCATATTAATGAAGGCACGCTGCCTGAACTCCCAATCCTACATGGAGTGTGGATGAGTGCAGGGGGCGTGTCTGAGAGCAGAGCTCTCACAATAAACATGCCCTTGCAAAGTAGAACAGCAGAAAGTGTAAATAAATGAGTGAGACCGCTCATAGGTGTCCGCATATCCCCACCAACAGTTCCCCATGCGTACAATAGCAACAGGACATACAAATAAAAAGAAGAAAACCCTTTTTTTTAAAACTCCGAATACAGCTAACCGTAGTTGCACAGGTGTGCCCATCACTTAGCTATGGTTAAAGCAGCTTAAAAGGCTGAAGAGTATAACATGGGAAATATATGCAAATGAAGTAGCACAGCAATAGTGTAGTGTTCAGAGCATCTACCTAATGAGCAGGCATTCCCAGTTCGAGTCCCACTCCAGCACATACCATTTTCCATGTGAAATTTGTATATGAACATTTCTTTACATTTTTCTGCTGTATAACCTACTAAATAACATTTAAATGCAAACGGGAGTACTGCATTAAATGCACATGTGAAGTGTCAATGTCATAATGAATAAGGCACTAGTACGCAGGTCTAAGCACATATAAGCAGTAGTAAGCATATATAAGCACTAGTAAGCATGTTTAAGTGTGATTGCTCAGGGGTAAGCATTGCCTACACAGATTAAGCAAAGTAGAAGCCAACTGAGTGCAAGAAACTGTAACAGAAGGTTAACATTTCTTAGCTCTGCGCAAACCCGCATACAACTGATTTAAAGTGCCTTAATCACTCTGTACTCAGCGGCCTGTCTTCTGCCCAGCAGCAAAATAAACAGCTTCTGCAAGGCTTGAATTCAGGACCCTGCATACCACAGTCACAGTAGTTAACCACTAAGCCATCATAGCTACACATATAAATGAGGTATCAGCAAACTAATCCTCACCACAGGAAAATCAAACCAAACACGTGAACTGAATCTATGTACAGTGTGATGTTGTATAACCTGCCACAGAACATAAATATGTGAACTGGAGTACTGCACTAAGCATAGATTTGAGGTGTTATTGTAATAAAGTGTAGAAGTCCCCAGGTCCCCATACAGTGTATGTACACATGAATCATGGATACCAGACACATATATAACCTGTAATGAATAATAAATCACTGCCAAAAGGCAAATATAGTGCTAATTAACTATTAAGCAATGCAAACTGCAGCACAGCTCAACTTAGTAAGTGTAAGCAATGTGTAGGGGAGCCAATTCAATCTGCCTAGTGGTATACCTCTTTAAGCAGTGCCAACCTTAGGTAAGCAAGTGTGCCCATAGCTTAGCCTTTTCAAAACTGGCCAATCATGGAAACATGCGTGAAACTGACCCTACTTAAACCCAAGAGGCGGGAATACAGCTCATAACTGGTTGTAGCTTCCCCTTGCAGGCACTATGGCAGTAAGGGGAGAAGCAGTACGCTTCCGGGTGCAACGCTGGTGCATGCAAGAGTCCAAGGTCATGGCTGGACTACTAGTTAAAGATCATGCACAGAGACTGCTGCAGGGCCAGTACCAGGGTTCCCAATATAAGGCGGAGGTTTGGGACCATCTCGCCCATGACCTCATCAGTGCCACTGGCATACCCTGAACTGGTGAGCAGGTCAGGCACCACTATGCCCACCTGAAGAGGTGGAAAGAGGACCTCTTGGAGGAGTGGCTCCAAGAGGCTAGAGCATCAGGGGATGTCCCAGCTGTGTGTAATTATCAGTCCACAACCTGTTTAATAATTGCCAGCTCAGGTATATCATGGATAGGTATGGCTAAATATTCCTCTTATGTCCCCCACAGCTGCAATGTAGCGGGCCACTAACCATGAGGCCCACATCAGATGCCTGGCATGGTTGCGATGCAAGGCAGGTCAGTAATACTCATGCTTTTACTGTCATAGGAAATAAAAATAAAAGTGGAAGTAAAGTAATTGGTAGTATAAAACATGTATTGTTCAAGGCAAGTACTGCATACACTAGAGAATATGGCAGGAAGAGTCTCATATTGTTAGTATGGCAAGAAAAGTGTAATTTCCTGACAAAAGAGGTCCAACTGCTGGACTGTATATCTATATTCTGGTATCATATGGTAATGTAGATTTGCAATCATGCAATAGTACTACTGTATTAAGCACTGTTACCAACACCATGCACCATAAATCGAATGTGTAGGAATGCCTGTAAATGACAGGTGTAATCCCCAGAGGCCATTTAGTACAACTGAGAGACACATAGACAATAAACAGAAAAAAAGCTAGACAATAAAAAATGAATAGCATATGTAACTGCGACGTGAAGTGTTGTTTTTTTAGCATACACAGCCACGGTTCGAATCCTGCCAGTGGTAGTAGTCTGCATACAGAATCATACCCCACAACTATACAGATATGTCCAGAATGTCTATTAAAGTGGCCCATATCTATTGCCTATCAACCTTTCCCCCTGGGAAATCAGTGGGATGATACCAGACGTATAGGCAGCAAACAGGAAATACAACTGATTGACGTACATCCATGACAAACATCTGGCACAATAGCTACTCCTCAGTATCTTATGTGACTAAGAAGTCACGTATGTCCCATTTACACCCCAACTTGTTAACACGTGGTCAGAATGTGTACAGTAACAGAGTGAGATGTATGTGCATAATAGTAATGTGGAATCTGGTACTGTGTGTGGGAACATTCAGGTGGTGCTAATAAACATTCCTCCCACAGGTTTGTCAGATACCAACACTGTGCCCAGAAATACAAGAATGATATGCAGTTGCACTGAATATTGAGGTGCTACACATCACTGTCACCCACACAGTCCTACAACATATAACTGTCTAGGAAATCTGTAAAAGAGTGTTATTATACAAGGTTAGAATGCATAAGCACAGGGGATTAATAAGATAGAAAGCTGTTTGGAGATATACAGCAATATCAATATAGCAGACACAACTGTGATGGACAGTGTTTAAGTTGTAGCAGATACAGCCATGATCTGAATTTTGGGAGTGGAATTAGACTGCATACAGGTTCATACCCCTCAACTGTACACATGAGACCAGAATGTCCAGTATATGTGCCCATATCTGCTGCCTGTCCTCCTGTCCACCTGGTAGGTCTGTGGCATGATCCCAGATGTATAGCCAGCAAACAGGGAATACAAGTGATTGTCAACAATCATGAGAACACACCTGTCACTGTAAAAACCCCCAAAACTGTTAGGAGAGTAATATTGCAAGTATGTCCTATCCACACTCCCATGTTGTCAAGCTGTGACCAGAGTGTGTAAAGTAAAAAAGTGAGTAGTATGTGCAGAATACTAATGTATAATCCAGAACTTTGTGTAGCAACAGTCAGGTAGTGCTAACAAACATTGCTCCCACAGGTACGTTGGATGCAAACAATGTGCTGATAAATACAGACCAATATAGCATGTACTGGTACTGTCCACCTTGGTATTGTAGGGGATTGTGAGTGTTGCAGTTTTTCTGAATAAGAAAGTATCACTGGTCACTGTCACCTGTACTGTGCTACATAATATAACTGTGTAGGAAAGCATGTATATGTGTGTGTCAGGTCACTAAAGGTGGAAGAGGGCAATATTCCAGATATCTCCAGGCACAACAGCATGTGGTCAACACATGGCCAGAGTCTGTGCAGAAAGAATTGGATAGCATAGTCTAAAACATCAACCCGGAATCCAGGCGTATGTGTACAAACAGTTAGTCAGTGTTAACAAACATTCCCTCCACAGGTATATCAAGTAAGAGGTGTATACTGAAGGTAAAACCGGTTCATGTGTAATGATGTTGACAGCCATATCAGTGTCCAGTATAGGTCTATAGGATAGTGTAGTAAGACTTGTAAGGTACAGATAACACTGACTAAGAAAGTAATGTTGAGTATAGGAATATACTACTTGTTAATTGACATCTTTCTCTCCCCCCACCTTATCTCCAACAATAATCAGCATACCCACTACAACTGGTATGTACCGACTCTGATAATGGCCAATCATTTGATAAATATTCTAATGGTTCCCATGCATGTGCCATATTGAATTATTCCAACGTTGTTGTCATGGTGCCATCAATGCACCTGCATGCTGTTCGTATTACCACTGTGATCCCATATATGCATGTGTTCTGTTTGCTATGCAACTGTTCCGTATCTGGTGTCTGGGTTAATGGGAATATTTATGCATGCTGTATTACCTAACCCTGGAATGTATTGACTATTACTAACACATATATGATGTTGAAATCTGCACAGTATAGCACACTTGGGAAGTCCTGACCCAGTGGACCCACCTGTATCACCTCAGCTGGCCAAGACACCGGGCACCAGCATGTCTGGGGCCCAACCCCACATCTCCTTGTCCGTTGGTCCTGCACCACCTTCGGGTGGAACCACCTCAGGGGATGGGGCTCACCCCCCCAGGAGTGGGTGCGGACAGGCACCTGTCACCCATCGTCAGGTCGGGGGCGTGGTGTGTAGAGAGATAAACGAGCAGATTTGTGATCTTCTACAGCAACTTGAGGGCCATGTGTCACAATTAGAGGATTAGGCTGGCTCTGCGGCTCAGCCTCCAGCACAGCCACCTTCGGGGCTGTGAATGTGCAGTGGTGACTGCCCATGGGTGGGGACCTCAGTCCTACTATATATATATATATATATATATATATATATATATATATATATCTATATATATCATATATATATATATATATATATATATATATATATATATATATATATATGTGTGTGTGTATATTTATAAGTATATGATGTATATGTATATATGTATATTATATATATATATATATATATATATATATATATATATATATATATATATATATATATAGATATATATATATATATATATATATATATATATATATATATATATATATATATATATATATATGTATAGCTATATGAGATATATATATAGGTACATACACATATACACAGACAAAAGTTATTAGTAGCCATACATATGTAGAAGCTTTGCCAGAGATGGCCTGCACCTGTCACCCTTGGGATTCCATATACTGGCAAAGGCTCTTGCCACCCCTATAGTGCCTTTTTTAGACAAGGTTCAAATGAAATTCACCACCATAGCAGGTACAAGGAAGCAAAATCTGAGGGTAATGCTACTCAATGCTAGAAGTCTAAACCTCAAAATGCACTCACTCGAGGCACTCCTTAAAATGGACAACATTGACATCTGTGCAGTGACAGAGACCTGGTTCAAAGCTCCAGAGAGCACCCCTGCATTACCAGACTATATTTCATACCACACCTGTCGGCCACCAAACCCGGACTGCAACACTAAAGGTGGAGGCGTGTCCATATTCATTAAGGATATCCACACCTCCAAGCTAGTTGCTCAGCATAATGCATCCGAGATTATCCAAGTTCAACTAACTCTGGGCAAAACCGCAATCCAGATTGTAGCTAGCTACAGACCCCCCACCATGCCCCAGGATTCCCACTCCTCTTTTCTTGATACACTGGAAAATATTAAGGTACAACCCAACACTCTAATAATGGGTGATTTCAACTACCCTACCATTAACTGGGAAAACTACTCATGTACCAACTTTTTGCTCAACGTTTTCTGGAAATCATCAATTCCAATGCTTTGGATCAACTTATCCACACCCTCACCAGGGGCAGCAATATCCGAGACCTGGTCATCATCAACATGGGTGACCGGTGTTCCACACCAGAGGTCAGCTCCTCGTTGCTCAGATCCAACCACAAGCTAATCACCCTAGACATCCACATCCTGGTCCCACCCCCATTAGGAAAACAACTGTAAAAAATTTTCTCCAAAGCCAACTTCACGCTTCTTAAGACAGAAGTGGCAAACTTCACGACACCCATGCAGATGGACAATAGAGGTACGACTGCTGAATCCTTCACAAATGCACTTTATAAGCACTTACATGAGTGCATGGATCGTGCTATCCCTAACAGAACCAAGATGCTATCCTCCAAAAAAAGGAAGCCAATCTTTTGGTCTTCTGCCATAAACAAACTCTACAACAGAAGAAAGAAACTGTTGCAAAAAAGAGTAAAATCCCATGATTGGAGGAACTCCCTGGTCAGCCTCAGTAAGAAGCTGAGATCCCTCATAAAATCCTCCAAAGCTAGTTATGAAAACAAAATTGCCACTGATTCTAAAGACAACCATAAAGCATTCTATAGCTATGTCGAAAATCTCAATGGCAACACTCAGATCTGCTCTGAGTTACAGCACAATGACACTAAATATAAAGAACCAACTGATATTGCCAACATCCTGGCAGATAGGTTCACTGCTAACTTTACCCCCCTCTCACCCACTAAAGGGCCCATCTTTATACCGGAAGAATGCAAAGTTCCTGTAATCACGGCTGCAAAGGTAAAAACTTTACTCTCCAAAGCCAAGAACACAGCATCCATGGGACCTGACAACATCCCAGGCTGCCTTCTACATGAACTGTATGATAGACTTCTTTGAAATAGTCACCAAAGCCATAGATGAGGGTAAGGTGGTTCACACAGCCTATCTAGATCTTGCCAAGGCGTTCAACACCATCCCCTACTCTGGAATTATAGATAAACTCACTAAACTAGGCATAAATCCCTATGTCACAAGATGGGTTGCCAACTGGCTTACTGAAAGAACCCACACCATGAAAGTAGCAGACTCCAAATCAGACTTCAGACCAGTGACAAGTGGAGTACCACACGGTTCAGTCCTGGGTCCTCTCCTGTTTGGTATCTACTTCTCTGAAGTACAGGCTAACACAGAATGTCTTTGGTTAACTAAATTCACAGATGACTGCAAACTAGGAGCCATAATTGAAACTCCTAATGATGCGGACATCCTACTGAGACAGATGCCTGGTGTCAAAGACATGGTCTCAAGATCAATGCCAAAAAGTGCATTGTCATTCCCTTTGGTAAAGACTCTGTACCCATGAACTACCACATAGGTGGTAGTCTACTTAACACCAAAAGTGTGATAAGAGACCTTGGGACACAGGTGGACAGTAGTCTCTCCTTTGATAATCTCATCACCACAGTGGTCAGGAAATCCTTCTACGTGGCACACCTCATCACAAAAGGTTTCTCATCCAGAAAAAAAGAGGTCATTGTTCCCCTCTACTCATCACTCATTAGACCCATTATAGAGTACAACGCCCCTTTTGGTATGTACCTCACAAGACATCTACAACAACTGGAAAGGCCGCATAAATACCTCACAAAGAGGATTTCTGGCCTCAAACAGATGCCTTACGCAGACCGTCTCAAAAAACTCCAGCTTTACTCCGTCGCATATCGCCTACTCAGAGGTGATCTCTGCCTAACATACAAAGCTATGTCAAACCCAGAGCTGTTGGACATGCTCCACTTAAAGAAATTCCAATCACTCCAAGCTACACGCTCTAGGGACCTAAACCTTGTCACCACAGTAAACAGAAAATGCTGGAGGGATAGATTCCTGTCCCAGAGATTTTCCATACTCTGGAACAGGCTACCTATCTTTGTCAAACAGAGCTCCTCATTAACACTATTCAAGAAAAATCTTGATGATTGGATGGGTAATAGAAAATTCACCCCGGGGATCACTTCTGTGGTTCTGCTTGACAGGGGCACAGGAAAATAATTTTCATGGGTGGCGAAAGCCAGAGTACCTTTTTGGCCAGGCTTGTATAGGCCCTAGGGCCAATAGCCTAGTACCTACCTATGAACCTACCTATGAACCTGTGGAAGTACTGGGTGCAAAGTATATCACTCAGCCACAAGCCCTGTAACTGTCACATGTGAAATGTGTAGTGTGGCAAACATTCCCACAAATGAGAATACTTACATTAAACATATACCCACCCACAATTCAAAGGACATGACATGACACACAGGTATGCATACACAGAAAACCTTTATTTGTGTACAATACAATAATGTATGCCAGTACTTACACTACATAAATTTTGAAATATGTAACAGTGATGAATGCAAGGGCCACACAAAACAGTAAATGCAAGCAATGTGAATATATACTATACTATGCTGTGCAGGCCAAGACCTTCAATTAGTACAACAGTAGACACAGGATTTGCCTTCAAGATAAGTAACAATCAAAATTACAGAAGTAGTTCAGCAGCCTCCAATTACACCCTGTAGTCAAGCCCTAGGCGGAAATTTAGCACTTGTGGTAATGTCACAGTATTTCGTACATAACATTGCTTTACCTAACATTTCACTATCACACTGAATATAACTTGTCTTAACAGTTATATCCCTGAAAAGGTGTCACAGCCTAGATTAATGGCATTGACCCCCCCCTCCATAAAAGGCTGTACAAGGGCAAGGAATATTGTGTACCACACACTGACCTCTGGAATGTACAAGGGCACAAATGTGTTGTCCAGCTGTTGCCCCATATATATGGACTTTGCCCAACAGTTGGTGTTGGAGTCCATGACATGACTGGGATGATAGCAGTAATGCTAGCAGTAAATAATGATAGGCCATTACCTAACAACCCCTTTCTGTATCACAGCAGGACAAAGACTGGCATATATTTGGAGGACAGCAGCAGGAACATAGGGCCATATTTGCATTATTGCTGTTACACACCCTGGAAATTGCTGGTGTTACAGGATTTGTTGCAGCATACCCTTAGGCAGGAATACAACACTGAAATACAAATGGATGTAGCCATGTACTGATAGCACTCAACAAACAGAATGCCACTGATATATCTGGGACAATACCTGTGTGGTGCACAGACAAAACCAAACAGCCAATCCTCTTGTTATCATATGGATAGGCCCACAGTTGACAGCTATGCAGATAGACAACATTCCATGCAAAAGTACCATGTACACAGAAACCCTGTAAGACCAGCAAGATACAATGCACACAACACTACTCATGCTGTCTGTAGGACTGGAACCTTACCCAAATGTGTATTTGGCCTGTGTCTGCAGGTCCTGCTGTAAGAGGTATTGCTACCTGCTGTCTATAGCACTGATGTCCACACACAGGAAGAATGTCATCCATAATGGAAAGGTGAAGGGAAAATGCCCACAGAAGTCAGAAATTTATAGTACTGGGTTGCCATGACAGTGGTTATCTGAAGTACTACATACCAGGCTGCATGCAATTAGCAACTGGTGGGAGAGAGAGAGAGAGCTAGAGAGGGGGAGAGAGCGAGAGAGAGAGAGAGACATAAAGACAGAGAGAGACAGAGAGAGAGAGAGAGAGAGAGAGAGAGAGAGAGAGAGAGAGATCGAATGGATGAAAGCTCAAAATTCATAATCTCGAGACCAGAATCTCGAATTTCCATTCACTCGAAATTGTGAATGGGAGCCTTAGGTTTAAAAAATAAAAAGTTAACTTACTTTATTGCAGGGGGCCAGGTCCCCCTGTACCCTAGCAGTTTAAATGTAAATGTTTCGTGACCGCACTATAGCGGTGGATTGGAAAATCGTCCATTTTGCGCTTACGCGTATAACGCGGAATGGGAGATTTCCCCTTCCTTCACTATAGTGCAATCTCGGAGTAGGTATATTTAAGTAGTGGGGGTGTGGGGGTGCAGGGGGGCAAAGCCCCCCGGCGAAAACATTTGAAAGGTGTTAATTTCTTTTTTGTCCCTTTCATATGTTCGAGTTTCTCTAAATTTGAGATTCTGGGTTCCAGTTTATGACTTCCGAGTTTAGAGAAATTTGATCATATGAAGGGGAACCATATAAATATATACATATATATATATATATATATATATATATATATATATATATATATATATATATACAGAATACATATACAGATATATATATATATATATATATATATATATATATATATATATATATATATATATATATATTTCTATATGTCAATACATGTTCCCTGCCATGACATGTGTGAGAGAAAATCACACATCAGTACACAACATATCCACACACCAGTACATGGCTGCAAAATGGAGTGTGGAGTGTGGTGTGTAACCCATGTTGGGAACACATTGCAATTGTTTGAGAAGGTGGGATATATATTTTGGTGAAGGGTAGTAGGCACATATTGGTATGTAGGTTTGGCTGGGTGACAAACAAGACAGCATACAGGTCTGGTATATGACACAGGTCGTGGCTAAACACTGTGGATGGGTAGTTTCATTTGGAATGTGGAGGCCATTGAGCCCTCATATGGGAAAAAAGGAAACATGGAGCCCACCAATGGACAGTTACGACAGCATCTACATGGTGATAAAGGTGCCTGGGCTGTGGGCTGAGCAGGAGAAACATTCATGTCTAACCTTGTGTATGTGTACTGCATGCCTCCAGGTGATGTAGCACATACCCCATGTCTCTGTGGAGCTCCCTATGCACCAGACTCTGTACCTAACTGTGGGTGACAGACATATATCTGTGTGTGCTTCATGGGCGGGGGGGACTCCAACCCCTGAGGTGGTTCCACATGACGAAAGTGCTGGAACAGTAGATAATGAGGTTCCTTGGTGGGTCGTGGATGTGATGTGGACTGGTAACATGTCCACATTAGGTGGGAACAGTGTTCCTGTTGGCAAGTAACCCCTACACATATTGTTGTGTCACTGTTATGGAAAATATGTGGGTTGTAATAGTCCACACAATCCCAGAACATGTCCAACAGCATGCATAGATATCCCCAATAACACAGAATGGCAAATGTGTAGCAATCACATAGCACACATACCACAAACATATGTGGAAACATAGTGGCAGTGACAATGGCATGCAGGTGAAATACTCTGTAACAGTCAAGCAACTCTAGTGTCCCCACAGGGATCATGTCTATAAATACATAGCAGAAAGTGTTGTACAATACAATATATGTCCCAATGGTAGATAAACTGGAGCCATACCACTTGCGTTGTGTGAACATTAAGTTGGAGCTGATATGGTGGTGGGAGACTGATATGTGTATTGTATTATGATAAACATGCCATATGAATTGCTCAGACATATTTCCATCTTTATGACTTTCAGGGACTATGGCACACTCAAGGAATCCAGCATACAGTGCAGCTGAGGATGACATAATACTCACCAGCATCATCCAGCACTACCAGCTACTGCTCTCAAGGACAAGCCATGATGAGCATGAGCGCACCGCCATGTGGAATGATGTGTTCCGCAGGGTGAATATGGTGGGGATGCACAGCTGTACATAGGAGCAGGTCCGCCATCATTGTAGTGACCTGCTCCACCATGTATGTCGCCGTGCAGCTGCCATGCGGGTTGGCCACCTTGCAACGGAGGGGCCATAACATCCATTTCCCCCCTCACCAGAGTGGAGTAGCTGCTCATGAGTCTGGTGGCACCTGCCCACCCACAATAGCTACAGACATATACAGTCATGGAGGTGGGTTCTACCCACACATCAGACCTGGAGCATACAGGTAAGGTTCCAGGGCATATCAGTAGACCACTGTTCTGTATGCATCTGTATAGGTAGGTCATGCATATGTGAGATGTGGAATCTGTTGCTGTGTAGTACTGATAATCAGTTGTCCATAATCTGTAGTACTGTGGACTTCAGCTGTTGTTTTACTGTAATATTGCACCCTCCTGTAGCAATGCCACAGCTGTGGCCACTGACATCAACTCTATCTCATCTCAATGTAGGTACTTCTGGGATACCAGCAAGGCAGTGGCTGGATGCCGGTGAGTATGGTTTAAGGTTATGCTTGGCAAAACACTGTGCATCTCATAGCTAAGGTGTTTTTAAACAGGTTTTGATATGATCTAAATGTTTTTGTTAACATTTTTTCAGTTTTTTAACTTGTTTACTTTATCAACACAGTTTTTAGAAATAATATGAATATTATTTAATATTTTATGAATAGAGAACAATGGTTATAGGATGTGTGTATAGCTTTAAAATTTCAAACTGAAATTTGGCGCCAAAAATGTTATTTAAACAACTGTGATGCAAGCTATGGTGTTCTGAGGAAGCTTGTTTTATTCAAGTGAAAGTGCTTAACCATTCTTTATTTGTTGGCATTACAATAAACTTTTGTTCACTTCTACTTGGTTTCATTGAAGGTGTTGTGGACTGTTATGAGTGTTGAATAGTGGCGAATTCCCAAGACACAGAGACGGAATTTTGCACACAGTGCATTTGCTGCTTTTTCTTTTCTAGTTGAACTTCTATGGTTGCTGCACTGTTTGCTTCAGTTGAGTTCTGAGTTGGGTCTCATGGAGTCTGATCGGAAAACCTCATTGGATTCATTACACAGTCCTGTACACCAGGATTTTCAGTCGGTGAAAGCTGAATTGACTGCACACCAGGATTATCAGTCGGTGAAAGCTGAATTGACTGAACTGAGGGGAGACGTAAGCAAGCTTACTACCCTACTTAATCAACTAAGCAGCTCCTTCTTAGATATTTACAAAGGGAAAAATAACTACCACAGTTCAGAGGTAGAACATAGCCGTGACAACAAGAATCGTATTACTGATACTGGTCGAGGGAATACTAACTGCGAAGAAGATGTTTTAAGACTGTCCAATTTGTCGACATATTCAACAACCATTGCTAATGGACAGGGTTCCTGTAAAAGTACTGTTATGGCAAATACTGTGAGTACAAACATTATTTCTTTGGATATACCTCCTGTCTCTTTAGCAGGCTCTCAAAGGAGTAGTAGTAAAATTGGTACTCCTGACTTCACATTTGATTTCTCATTTGGTGATGTCAATGAAGAAGCTTATCGTATAGGCACTTAGCCTAAAAGAATGAAGTCACATTTCACTTATGGTACTACAGCAAAGGGTTTGGACATAGATGGTACTACAGCAAAGGGTATGGACACTAATATTGACACTGTTGACAATGGTATGATGGACGATGTTGATGTTAGTGGTAACAGCAAAAGTAAACATATGAAACATGTAAATTCAGATCTGTTCAAAACATTCATTGATAAGAACTGTTCTTTTGATACTGATCTGACTGCAGAGATCAGTGACAAAATATACACTTCAAAGGAGAAGTCTAAAGGTACCTTAAAGGATTTCATATATGATTTGGGTAAAAAGTTGGTTCTAATAAACAGTATTAAATTGGACAATGCCTATCTTTCCAGATGTATAGAGTTAAAGGTAGTCCCGATGGGACTCAGATTTTCTAAATTACCTATGGGTGTGAATATTACTGAAAATGTTAAGTCAGATTTTAATAGTTTATTTGACCAATGTGTTTTTAAGTATATGTCTGTGTTGATGAAATTTAATGACGAGAAGTTGGTTTATTTAATTAAGGAGGTGGAAGAATTAAATACTTTGATTAAAAATGACTTACTTATTCTTCAGTGGGAGAATTTGTATGTTAAACAATTCTCCTATGCTGAATCTAATATTTCAAAAATATATGAATGTAAGATGAAAAAACTATATAGGGACTTGGACCAATACAAAAGAGGCACAGCATATTTATGGGAAAAAGATCACAATAAGTACCCTAAGTATGTGAGGGGGGACCAAAAGACGGGAATTGTAAATACATATAAACAATCTAGTTCTGATGGAAATGCTAACTCTGATTTTTTATACGGAGAACACAAGGGGAGGGAGAGAAAGTGGACGAGGGGTTACAGAAGAGATCCTTACCACCATCCATATCCAAGGACCCCACGTTAAACTCCGGTTCAGTTGTCACTGAGACCATAGGTGATTCCAGTAATAATAATGTAGGCATCCTACAGGATAGTGTTACTTACACCTATAGGAACTTTAATATATACAACTATACTAACTATACTTTAAATACTGGACACTTTGATTTACTATCTAAGGGGATTAAATTTATTCCCACTAAAAGATTCAATCTAGTGGACTGTATTTGTGAAATAAAAAGATATGTGAGGAAGCTTAACCTGGCTATTTCATTTAAAGACAAAAAAACAGTGGGTGACATTTCTCATGCAGAGCCGTTTATTCCAGTAGTCAAAAAGAAAAGTACATATATATCCCCCATGCACCCCACCATTTACCCACCATTTCCATCTTTGATAAAGTAGTGACTAAACAGATTTATAAGTTGGATAGACAAATCGATGGACATCAGATTAGTTCCAATTTAACAAAAGAAGAGAGCAGGGTACTACAGGAATTAAGATGTGCTAGTAACATCAGAATCATGAAACCAGATTAAGGGGGGGGGGGGCATAGTCATCTATGATAGTTTTTTATACACTTGTAAGATACATGAACTACTACACAATTCTGGAAATTATTCTATGTTGTCCTTGAATGAGATCAACATAGGGTATAGAAAAATAGACACATGTATTGAAGAATACTTACTAGATAACAGGATCAATAATGACATCTATACTTACATTAAGGTTGAACATCCTGTATTAGCTTCTATAGTGGGTATTCCTAAAATTCACAAGAATATAGATGAACCGCCCTTTAGACCCATTATATCAGGGAGTAGGTCTAAGAAGTTTAATATAGGTAAGGTTATTGATACCTACTTGAAACACATATATGCCACTATTCCACATATAGCTAAGGACTCATGGGATTTTCTGAAACAGTATCCTATTTACCTATCCAGTTCAGATCTGATATTTGTGACTATCGATGTCATAGATTTATTTTCTTGTATACCAAAAGAAGATGGTCTATCAGCTTTTGCTACGAGTATAAGAAAACATACAGATATCCAATGGGACACCATCTGTCTTCTCACGGATATGTTGTCCCTGGTTCTCGAACACAATTACATTATATTTGAGGGAGAATATTACAAGCAGACCAAAGGCGTAGCTATGGGAGCAGCTTGTGCTCCCATATACGCCAATTTGGTCATGCTTGAATGGGAAGAGAGGACTATTTTAGACAGTCACTTTATGACATACATAAAATATTACGTCAGATACCTTGATGACATCTATTTGATTTGGGATGGTGGAGAACAACAGCTAGCATTATTTTTACAATATATCAATAGTAGCAGCAATTTTTTAAAATTTACCTCCTCTAGCAGTCACAAAGGAGTGGCTTATTTAGACACATTTGTGTCAAAAATAGGGGATGAGTTTAAATCCAAAATTTATAGAAAGAACACTTTTTCGAATAGTTATTTGGAATATTCTAGCTACCATACAAAGAAACAATTCACGGATATATATAAGGGTCAGCTTATTAGAGCAGTTAGGATGACCTCACGGTATGAGGACATGTTGGATGAGGTGAAATTTATAACGTCCTTATTTAAGGACAGAGGCTATGACGTTAGAGTTATGGAAAATGTAAGTAATTATGTTGTGATAGGAAAAGGGGTAACCAGTACAAGCCTTTGTTGGGTGAAAAATATAGGACAGCTATTGTTTCGACTGTGGATATATTGCATGATATGAAGTCTGAAACTTGCATTTTTGGTAAATCTTGCATTTTGGAATTTGGCATATATTCAGGTAAAGTTAAGAAGATTTTGATGAACAACTGGCATATAATATCTGCTGATCAAGCTATAGCACCCACATTAGGTGAATGCCCAAGGTTTGTTTATAAGGTAGGGGCCAACATAAAATCTATTTTAGAGAAGGGTATCTTCATTAAGAAGACAGAATACATGAAAACTGCAAAATGTGGGGCAAGTAAACAATGTCACACTATATTTCAGGGAGACAGTGTGAAATTGGATAATTACAAACACACTAGAATTAAATTCTGTGGGGGCAACTGTACAACTAAAATGGTGGTGTATATTGCCATCTGTAGAACATGTTCAGGATTCTATATAGGTAAGACTCAAAGGAGTTTAAATAAACGTATATAATCTCACCTTTATAGCATCAGAAGGAAGGATGAAAAAAATGCTTTGTACAAACATATTAAACAATATGGTGACAAACATTATTTTAATTTTGGTATTGTGGACATTGTGCACACCAATAACAGAGCGGGTGACTTTAATAATTTATTATTATATAAAGAATTTTGGTGGCAAATATATACGGATGCTTCCACTATACCAGGTTTAAATGACACTGTATCTGTCAAACCACTATTGGTCTTAAAATGAACTATCTATAAGGTACATTGTTATATGTTTTTAAACAGGTTTTGATATGATCTAAATGTTTTTGTTAACATTTTTTTCAGTTTTTTAACTTGTTTACTTTATCAACACAGTTTTTAGAAATAATATGAATATTATTTAATATTTTATGAATAGAGAACAATGGTTATAGGATGTGTGTATAGCTTTAAAATTTCAAACTGAAATTTGGCGCCAAAAATGTTATTTAAACAATTGTCATGCAAGCTATGGTGTTCTGAGGAAGCTTGTTTTATTCAAGTGAAAGCGCTTAACCATTCTTTATTTGTTGGCATTACAATAAACTTTTGTTCACTTCTACTTGGTTTCATTGAAGGTGTTGTGGACTGTTATGAGCGTTGAATAGAGGCGAATTCCCAAGACACAGAGACAGAATTTTGCACACAGTGCATTTGCTGCTTTTTCTTTTCTAGTTGAACTTCTATAGCTAAGGTGTAGGCCATGTACACATCTAACACACCTACCCATAATGCACGCTGTACATGTTCACTGACAGAGCACACACCTCACTAATTGGTTTAACAGCCTTAAACATATGCAATACACATACCATTTCAGACAACTGTGGCTACACTCCAGTGCACATTGCCCAGGCACAGCTGACATCTGCCTAACATACACAGCTATGTCATACACAGAGCAGTTGAACTAGCTACACATAAATAAATCCCACTCCCTCAGCAAACACATGCTCCAGGGTCCTAAACCTCATCAACACATTGCAATGAACATACTGGAGGGATGGGGCCCTGTCCTGGGGAATTCCCACACTCTGGAACAGACTACCCATTCAAGTCAGGCAATGCTACTCATTGGCCCTCTTTACAAAAACACATGACAACTGGATGGGAAATGGGGAATTCACCCTGGGTAGTATGTCTGTGCCACAGCCTGACAGGGGCACAGAGGAATAACATTATTGGGTGGTGCATGGCTGGGAACCCCTGTGGCTAGGCTTATGTAGGCCCCAGGACCAATAGACCAGTACTCACTTATGAATCTATGTGTACCACAGGCAACATCAGCCAGGGCTCAATACAGATATGACCTGCATAATGGTGGGACATTGCCAAAGCCATTTGTTACAATATGTTCTGATGTATCAGCACCATGTTGGGGAAGTCCAGAAAGTTGCAGTTATGATGCATGTGCTGCTCAATTCACACCTCACCCCAACCCAGGGATGACATCCCCATCTGTACAATGCTGGTGCCACTGTACACCTGCATGTTTGCCCTGCATTGGCAGGGAATATGCCAGTACACATGGTGTTCCTAGTTTGGGATACTGCAATATGACACACATGTGTAGGCCATAGATGTCAAGCATCTGCCATGTAGCAGGAGAGGGTGTGTCATCCTGAAACACAACAGTGCACTGGAGGGGAGAGACAAACCTATTGAGAATGGCTGTATCTGCACACAGTCAAGGTCATGAAGTGTGGCAGACATAACCCTGACTCCATGGCACTAGTGATGGTACTGTATGACCTCCAAGGGCTGTGCATGTGTTTAGCATGCAAACATGCAGGCTTGGGGAACATTTGCAGGCCTGACTGACCACCTACTGGCTCATGATGATGAACCATGCTACTATACCCCTGGCAGGTATTGTGACTGCAGTAGTACACATAGCAGTTATTGTTACACACCATCATGATATGTGTGTGACCACATATGCACCCACAAATGGTATGCATCCCAATCAGCATCTGCACAACTGACATATATGGCTTGTAATGCAATTGACTGCCTAGGCCATATGTCACATATCAGGTATGTGTAGTGTTGCCATATGCAGTAGTGTTGCGCTATGGCATGTCATGGAAGAGAGTGCCATGTCAATAATGGTCTCTACACTCACCATAGGTACAGTACATTGTGTCTGTGGTCAGTCTAATGGTATGCAATCACTCATATATGCACCACTGATGATGACATCTGTGAATACACATCAGGCATTCACAAAACACGTGTCCACCTATAATCCAGAAACACAAAGAGGCTGCGAGCAGCAGAAGAAACATAACTGACACACAGATACACATTCTGCAATGGTGTGTACACATGTGAGGTATGGTGCACAGTACATGCCAGGGTGCTGAACAGACGCACAGCAATGCTGTGGACATGGGTGCAGTGTGTTCCAGGGGGAGGGCCATCACCTACTAACAGAAGCCATGCATCACAGCCATGTATAATGCTCGTAACAGGGATTGACTACAGTTGCCCTGCATGCTGTTGAGCACCACATGTCCTGCATGGTGACATGTGTGTAATTACAGGTTTGTGTGTGATACTGTACTGCACCATCACCTGCTATTATGTGTGTTATGGAGTTGTCTGCAGGTGCTGTCTGCTGGAGTGTATGGGTTGTCATGTATGTCAAATGCATGTGTGTATGCCTGTGTGTGTGGACATGTCTGCACACATATGTGTGTGTGTGTGTGTGTGTGTGTGTGTGTGTGTGTGTGTGTGTGAGTGTGTGTGTGTGTGTGTGTGCACGCGTGTGTGTGTGTGTGTGTGTGTGTGTGTGTGTGTATGTGTGTGTGTGTACTGTTTAGCGGTGATGTTCAGGTCTTACAGTCTGTTCACTGTTTTCCCCTCACAGGTGGCGAGGTGAGGCTGGGTCCCTCCCACATGGAATCTGATGTCACTGATACAGACAGTGAACATGAGGATAGGTGTGTTGAGGCACAGGCAGGGTCATCAGGGGCTGCCGCTGGGCCACCAATTGACATCCCACAAGTATCCACCCTGTCCACGCTGTCACACTGCCTCAACATACCTCATCACCATTGGCCTTAGCTGAGGGACAGTCTACAGATGGCATTGGCCAGGACAATGTGGTATCTATGGCACATGTGTCAGGACACAAGAGCCATAGCCAGATGTCCGGCAGGATACCACATAGGCAAATGTTCAGGGGTGCTCATAGGAGCACTGCTGGTCATCATGACCCTGGCAGATGTGCGACATCTGTATCTACCACACGCATGTTCCAGGCTGTCATGGAGGCATAGGCACGAATGGAACAGTACATCAGACAGGGTCTAAGGGCACAGAGGGCTCATCACACCTCTGTAAATGACAGCATCCATGACCTAGCAGGTGCCATTCATAATTACACTGGGGTCATGGATAGACGGTGGGGTGAGACATAGGTTCTCATCAACAATGTCATGTCCATGCATCGGGACAGGGCAGGATGGCTGAGACAGCCAGTCGGCCACATGGACGTATGCCAGCAACATCAGCAGCTGGAAGTTGCTGTGGATGTCCCACCAGTCACAGCCGCTCCTGAAGTGGTAGTACCAGCCCCAGCACTGTGGGGGTTGTGGCCACAGACCGTCATAGCAGACCATGTGCACGTGGCCCTGGCCAGTCCCAGGAGTGACCTGGGTCTAGTGGACGTTAATCAACCTCGGGGGACAGTACCCGATCTGTCTTTGTACCTGATACTGCCTGTGGCACCCCTGTCAGGCTCAGGTCCCATGTCCGTGGCCAGAGATGGTGAACTGCAAACCCTGCCAGGTACAGTCTGCAGCTGTCTCAAAAATCCCCATGTAGGGCAGCCATATAGTGGAACTGTGTGCATGCAGACACACACACATAAACAACAAACCTAGGGCAACCACATACCTGCACACACAACATCACCATTGGCCTATAACAGTACTCAGCCCCCCCCCCCACACACACACACATTGTCAATTGTATGGCTCAGCCTAGGCGTCTGGCAAATCAACAACACACCCTGTGCATATGATAATACCTCTGCCACATCCTGTCATCTGTAACATTGAAGCAAGAACAGGCTAACATGGTGCTGATGCACAAGGTGACTGTACAACAGTGTAGCAATGGAATGCTGTGTAGGATGTTGTCAGCATTAAAGTGAAATGCTAATATCTTGGAAGGTGTAGCTGTGCAACCATGATGCATTATAGCTGTAATTAACAATGTTGTATTGTTTTCACCATTATCTATTCTGATTATATTGTGGTTGTCCATGTGCCACATGTCTGATGGGTGTAGTAGTGGCAGCAGGCCTTCTACAGTGGACACCAGTAAGTGTAGTGGGTGGTACACATGACATGGCTGGGTACAACACACAGAGCCTTTGGTTTGGATGCAGTAGTGATACAAGGCTGTACACATGGAGGTATGCCCCCATGCAAGTAACACATCTATTGCCCATGTAATCTCACCAAGACAGGATAGGCACAACCACACATTGGTATATATGCAGTCTGCAATTTGGATGACATTGAACATGCTAACAGCAGGGTGTAAGTCCCTTTCCCCACTCTACTGTGATCCTCACCTCAGTAACATGGGTGTGCCAATGCCGGTGGCATAGCCCTACCCTTGGGAGGATGTGAGGCACTCTACTACTGTGAATGGTGTAAGCAACAACTATCAACCTGATAACATACACTGTACAGTATTACAGACAGCTATGTGGGGGAATAGATGCAGCAGTAACTGCAATGATGTTGGATGTGTCCACAACAGCCACACCCAGTGAGTTATAGCAACCCCAGTATTACTGCACACTGCTACAATGTGGAGGTGGGCATTAACACATCTATGACCTGTAATGGACTGTATAATCATGGGATGGCAACTGTGAAATGTTGGCATTTGCTAAGCAGTTCGGGGGAAACATATTATGTGAACGGAGATAGATCCCTTAACATCTACACACATTCTTACATGTGGGATGGTGTACAAAAGCTTGCTATGATCTACATAGGCTGTGTTCACCTCCTAATCCTCATCTACACCTGTCATGATTGCATCAAGGAGGTATACCAGGTTTAGGTTGTATTCTCTGCCATTGGCAAGTCCAACATTGACGGTGTCCCGGGTGTTAAGATTATCAGTGACATTGGCCATGGGTTCATTGTTGATATGTTCCATGTCCCTGCAGACCAGGCTCATCAGTCTACTGGATGGTAGTTCCCAGCTGACATGGTGGATTTGTGGTCGTCCTTGCCAACATTGGTGAATCCATTTTCAGGTGCAGGCCTGCTGGATTATATGAGGGATCCCAGCTACTTACTGCACCTGCTCAGGGGGTTCCCCCAAGCATGACACTTCACTTGACTGTACTGCATGATATGTTAGTAATGTCAGCCTGACAGTGTACAGGTGGGATGGAGTACTGTTAACATGCACTGCCCCTGTCATGTAGGGTCCTGGTTATGGGATCTGCTAAAGTTGGTAGTGTATTGCAGGCCAGACGTATTTGGCTGTGGGGGGAATACCTATCTGTGCCAGACGTATGTTGTTTGGGTCTCAATGGTGCATGTGGAGATATGTGTTGTGGTTATGTTCCCAATTTTATCTACAGATGTATGTCCATATATACCTAAATATATATATATATATATATATATATATATATATATATATATATATATATATATATATATATATATATGTTTACCTTTGAAAGGGAGACAATCATTTCTTCGAACAGCCCTTTCTGCGAACAGCAAGGACCAATCTGTCATTTCTAATTGCACCACAATTCAAAATTCAGCAAATTGAAAAGCAGCTTTGCAGATTTTCGAACTACAAGTTGGAATACATATCGTAATGCAGGGGGGCAAGCCCCCCTGCACCCCCCACAACCCCCCTACTTTGATATTCTAGCTCTGCGTTTGTACTACAATGGAGAAAGGGACATTTTCCCCATCCCCACTACAGTGCCATCCGCACTCAAAATGCCAAATCTGCAATGAACAAATGCATAGTGACATTCGCTCATTGCACATTTGATGCATTTATTCCAAGATTGTGCAATGTTGAAAACTTACTTTCGACCTTCCAGCTTTCGGAGACATGATTTTCTCCCTTTGAACGGTGAACCATATATATGCTTACATATTAATATATATGTATGTATATATCTATATATATATATATATATATATATATATATATATATATATATGTTTATTTATTGCTGTATAAATGTGAACAGATGGATGTATACATATATATCTATAGATGTATGCGTATCTATGTATATATGCATATATTTGCATATATATATATATATATATATATATATATATATACATCTATATATATATATACACACACACACACACACACACACATATATATATATATATATATATATATATATATATATATATATATATATATATATGTATATATTTCTATAGCTATATCTACATATATAGCTATGTTATATCCATTTAAATATAAATATATATATATATATATATATATATATATATATATATATATATATATATATATATATATATATATATATATATATATATATAGATATATAGATATATATATATATACACACACACACACACTCACACACACACACACATACATCTACATGGTAGAATACATTTCCCGTAGTGTTGAATACCTGGGCTGAATTATATGTATGTGAAACATCATGATTATGCATATCTGCTATGGCTTAGTGGTAAATCACTTTGTGTATGGTGTGCAGGGTCCTGGTGAGGAGCCTTGCAGGAGCTCTTCAGTTTGTTGCTGGGCAAAACACGGGCCGTGAGATACAGAGTGATTAAGGCAGTTGGACGTGGTTTTGTGCAGAGGTAAGCACTGCTAACCTCCGGTTACAGTTTCATATACTCTGTTAGTTTCTAAATTACTTAACCTGTGTAGGCACGGCTTAGTTCCTTGCAAACCTGCTTTAAAGTGCCTTAATCACTCTCTATCCAACAGGCCATGTTTTGCCCAGCAACAAAATAAACAGCTCTTGCAAGGCTCGATCCTAAGGAATCTGCACACCCTAGACAATGGTGATTTACCACCAAGCCATGACAAATATGAAAAAAAATGCCATGTTTTAACAAAAATATCATCCAGTCCTGTCATGCAACAGTACAGAGAATTTATACCAGCACTTAGATGTCTGTGTGTGTAACTATATTAATATCTAAACAGATACACCATATCTATATATGTAAATATGTGTATGTATATATATATATATATATATATATATATATATATATATATATATATATATATCAATATATATGCACATATATACATGCATATGCCTAAATTGACACATATATGTGTCTACACCTATATGTCTACATATACACAGCACGTTACATATGTGTACGCAGATATATATCTATGTAGGTATATACGGGCATAGTTATATATATGGTAGCAGATCTATATATCTATATAGATATATATGGCTATACGTCTTAGATAGCAATGGCAGATTAACAAATATACATACGCCCACATGCACCATTAATGGGGTTGAGAGGCCCCTCACACTATATGTCTTGTACAAATAGGCACCCCCCCCCACAGCCAAACACGTGCCCCCTGCAATACACTACCAAGTACAGTCTGCCACCCATAGGAAATGTAATATGTGGAAGCCATCAACATCCCCTGGATACAGACACACAGACACAAATATGCAGATACAGATGTACACACACACATATATATATATATATATATATATATATATATATATATATATATATATATATATATATATATATATATACACATGTGACTACACATACACACGCAGATATAGGTACAGTAAGATACATAAGTAGAAGGTGCACACAATATGGAACAGCCACTATGGCTACAGTTAACACCTGAACAAATGGATACTGTATGGGCCACCCATACAAATGTCAGTTGTTGCCTGCAACATAATTGAGAGGTCAAAGGAAAGACACCACAAACAGGTTTGCAGAAATGGGAAACCTTTCATTGTGTAATGTTTCAATTCTGTATGCCATGTCATATAGCCGTTCTGACACTGACAACCATATAAACAGAGTACTGCAACTGTGAAACAGTTACACTGTTACAGTAGTCTGGAAAGGTTCACAACTGTTGCTGTCCAGGCCAAGCCCTTCAAATTGTACAATAGTGAACACAGACTGGGCCACAGGATACCAAACAATCAACAAACAGTATGTACTGCAGGTGTGTAGTTTAGCAGCCTCTATCTGCACTCTGTACAAACTCAGTAGGTGGTAAAGACGTTATGTGATCACATGGGTTGTCATTGTTTCATAAGACATGACTGACACCATCACGAGCACACCGACAAACAGAACAGTCTGTATGGCAGAAGGCAGTAGGCTTGCAGTACCCCAATTCATGTAAGTAATGTAAATATAGGTGAAGTATACGGTACTGTACATCCAGATACCTTGTGGCAGCTCACCCCTGAAAACCCCACATTTTGTAACAGCCTAGGTCATTTATGGTGCTCCCCAACTAGACTCAATAATCCAGGGCCATATACCACTGTTACATACACTGGCCTCTGGAATGCATAAGGGCACACATTTATTGTGAAGGTGATGCCCACACATATATGGCCCCAGCCCCACTGTATGTGTGTGGATACAACAGTAGTGGACTAATGGCAGCAATGGCAGTGTGATATATTCACAGCGCAATACAAAACAACCCCCAACAGCATGACATATGTGCAAAGCTTGGTATGTAGGTGGAGGACAGTGGCTGGAACACAGGCACACATGTGGAACACTGTTGCCATACACTAAGCAATTTGCTGGTGTTACAGGATAGTCTGCAACATACCCTTAGTCAGGTAACTGAGGTTAGAAATAGAAATGGATTTAGCCATGTACTTATAGCACTCAACACATGCACTGCCAGTGTAATATCTGCCACAGGACCTGTGTGGTGAACGGACAGCACATGATAGGCATACCTCTGCCCAGCAAGAGGATAGACCCACAGTAGTGAGCTATGCAGACAAACTGTATTCCAAGGTAAAGTAGTATGTATACACACACACACACACACACACACACACACACACACACACACACACACACACACACACACACACACACACACACACACACACACACACACACACTGTAACACCAGTACTATACAAAGCATAACACAATTCTACTCACAGTCTGTCTGTAGTTCCTGATCCTCTTACAAATATGTGGCTGCCCTGAGTGTGAAGGTTCTCCTGTAAGAGGTATTTCTACCTGCTGTCTGTAACACTGATGCCCACACACAGGAAGGTTGCCCATCATACAGGAAATGTAAAGGGACCACACACACATGCTGTAGGGATTTATAGTGGGTGGTTGCCATGACAGTGGTAATTGGAAGTAGTACACATGTGTAATCATATAGATATGTGGCTATCTAGATAAGTATATGTACATATATTTCCACCATATGTCCTGGACATGGAGTGTAGCCCTACCCCATCCCCTGTAGTCCCAAAGTCATATTTAATAGACTATTGCTACTGTCATCAGGATTGTCTTCACAGACATGGTGTGTGTGTGGAAGGTCACATCTGCTTATAACATGTGTGCCATTGGTTACTGACAGACATCCTAAGGAAATCATTGTAAAGTACCGCTGCTAGCATGTAATGCCCCTGTGGAGTGCTGCAGAGATATTGGCCAATATATGTGGAATTTCAGACACACCCTGTACAGCCCAGAGGTGTACAAATAATCGCTTAGTGCACAACATGTGTACCAGGCCTGACAATATGGATGTAGACAGCCATGTAGATGGGTATAACACATAACGACTGGTATACTTTTGCCACCATAGGTTTTGCATTCACACACTTCTGTCTGGCCTGAGACAGAATGACTGCTGGTACAGGGGTGCCATGGACACATACTACCCATTAGATATTGACATACATCTGTACAGCATCCTGCTACTCTGTCTGACATACATGACTGCTAAGAGAGGCCCGGCAGCAGTACATCTGGCAAGTATCTGCAAATGGCATCTCACTGGGTAAGTACACTAAGCTGCTAGGCATGTAACAATGCACTGTGCAGGCTACAGGCAGACTGGCTCAACTCTGGCCTACATCTCCTATGGGGGAATGCACATGTACCTGCATATATAGCAGGCTCAACAGGCATGTCACAGCACAGTGTAAGATACACCTGTGTGAAAGTGCATAACCACAACCAATGTGAACACAGCCACAGCCACATATGGTAAGCTAGCATAATATTACAGTATATGGACTATTTGTACTACACCATCCTCATATGTGCCACTCACAGAATGACCCTACATATACTGGGCTGCTACACAGTTTGGTCTGATCGCAGTCTGTGGTATGGAACATGTGTGTGCATGGCCCTACAAACATGTATGCCAAAATGATACCATACAGTGGGGCAGCAGGTAACATCAGAGAGAAGGGGAACTAGAACAATGACATCTGCCACAGTCTGTACACAGGCTACAGTACATAATAGCAATACACACACTGCTGACATTCACCATCACTACACAGACCTCAATACTGTACAAGCATCCTCAGAATGTCCAGGTTATGTCATGAAATATAATCTCTACTGTACATAACGTGTAGCAATCAGCTATATCACTGGCTTATCATTTATAATGACACTATTTATGGTGTACAGCACATATGCACCAGTTCATGCATGACATATGTACAAAGGTTGACAGAGGTGTGGTTGACAGCACATAAACAGGTCCAATACAGACATGTTGCTGTGATAACCTTATACATTTACCATTGTAACAGCGTTTGTTGCAGCATATGATCTATGAGGGATATGAAGTCAGTAACTGTTACGGCCTTTACCATCTGCAATTCGCACATTACCTTCTGCATTCCACAGATAGATGCCCCATGGCTAACACATGAAACCAAAGGCACAATACTGCCCAGTCTGCAGATGACCCTGCAGATGGGGATTTCTCATATACATGGAACTGACATGGCAGGTATTGTGACATGTACAACAGCCATATCCAGACAAAACTGTTAAACCAGCATTAATCCAAATGCAGTATAGCAGCACTTACAGTTTGTAGTCAGGTCAGGCACTTCCCCTCTTGTTTGTTGCCCTCTTTCCACAGTGTATGTTGTTAGAGGTAAAGCCCCAATCCATCTGAGATGGTGTTTGCCAAACAACAGATATAGTTCCTGCTCACAGTGAATGAAAAGGGCCAAAACCACCATGATGTTCCTAGATATTGGAGTGTTTCCATGCAATTGGCTAAGGGAATGTTCACAATTGTTCCACATGCAATCAGCTAGGGGAGGGCTGCAATTCATGCAAAGGCCATCAGCTGATCATGAGCATAAATAAAATACAAATGCTGCTGCCTAAGAAAAGCAGGTGTGGGTCTCCACATCCACCAGAGAGGGAGTGGGGGAGGCAGACAGAGTCAAATACATGTTGGGAGGGGTGGGAGAGTAAAACTGATGAATGTTTGTATCACACACCTACTAGTACAGGATATCAAACCCTGACAACTATGTTGTGCTATCACAGTTCGATGCAGTTATTGGATGCACCATATGGGTTACCTGCGGTGGAGCACTGAGAACATATATGTGTTGGTGAGTGACATCTGCAACAGGGATATGGTAGATATATGGTACACATGCCTGTCCACATGAACAGGTGCCAGCGTCAACACAGCCACATTCTCACAGGGACGCACACACATTGACACACTTGTTCAGGGCCAGGAGTACAACTCATCCTAGTGGGCTTGCTACAGCACATCAATGTGCATGTATAACATGCACCACACGGGTCATACGGAGGTCATATGGGCAAAGATTATGAGGAGGTGTCAGACATCAGACAGCATGCTTCAGTATGCCTAGGGGGGTTGCAGTGAGTGTGAATGTGGACATACGCACCATACAACACACACTCAAACACACTGGGTGCCAGTACTGACATCCATGGGTGCATGTCTGCACAAGTGTGTGGTGGTCAACTGTGCCAGCAGGCTATACAAGGGTAGGGAATGGATATACCTTGGCATAAGGCCACATGACAGTGGTCTGCATTGTGGCTCAGGGCTGTCATTTCTGCATTTGCCCACACAAGTGGGTATTGTATCCCCCATCAAGTTACCTGGGTGGCTATTGTGTGTGACCAATGCTATGCATCCCCTGCCATGTATGTGTTCCTTACTCCATGACATGGATGGTGTCTAGGATGTGCACATCTTCAACATGCATGTACAGTGACATGTGGAACTGTATCTGGGGTGTCTGACTCATGTTGTGAACACAGATTATCATCAAAATGTGCCAGTCTTGCCCACCTGTGGCAGGTACTGGTAATGGGCAGCAGGTTTACCCTGCACCTACATTGATAGCATGCTAACAGCATTCCCTGGTGTCAGTGACATCTGTCCATACAGGGCATGTTGTCAGGCATGGTATGTCCATTGTGGGTCACATGTGAAGGCACACAGGTGGTGCAGGTGTCCATTGGGTAACAATGGGGAGGTGCATTGTCTGCATGTACGTGCATATTGGACAGATGGGCAGGGCGACATGCCCTCTGTAGCCCACTGCTATTGCTCCATAGTTATTATTGGTGGCCAATATGCAGTGTACTATCCACATAGTGGCTGTTGCCTAGGCATCTGCGTGTATGAGACATGGGTAGAGACTGTGCTCTGGGTAATACTGGGGTTGCTAACTGTGATTGTCTGGCCTTGATGTCACATGTATGGGTATGGCTTTGCACACCAGCCTCTCACTTATCTAACATCTGTTATCCCAGTGCAGTTGAAATATATCGTAGGACCACCATATAAGGAATATGCAAAACCCACTTCACATTGGCCACACACTCACAACTACCTCTACACAGGATGCAAGTTTCAAACACACCCACACACACTTGTCATGTGTGGAAGTAGAACACCTATCTAATTAGTTTATTACAGCACTACAAAGTTATAGTACTTGTCACAAACATTGCTGGAGTATTCCTTCTCCAAAGGTCTATTTCACATTGAATGACATCAGCAAGATTACCAAAGCAGGGCATATCAAATGCACTGTGAGTGAGTAGCCTAAAATGCATTGTTCAATATACAGACAGTGAGACACACACAAGACATCCACAACTGACATGTGTGGGTAGAGAACCCATGACTGAGGTCTATATCACATGACAGCATGGAGCTGTTATAAGACAAATAAGTTTGAGTACTCTAAAAAGCATGGTTCTTTATTCAGTCAGAGACAGACAGACACACACACATAGTTGTCAAGTCTGGGGTTAGAACACCTACCTAACTACGTTATCACATTACAACAATACACAGTTACAGGATGTGCTACAGAGATTACTGAGCTGCAACTTTCCCAGAGGTGTATTTCTAGGTGGGTGACATCAGCAGCTTTGCCAAAGTTGAGTATATGACTTGTAAGGAGTGTGAGTACTGTAAAAAGCATTGTTCTCTACTCAGTCAGAGACAGACAAACAAGCAGACACACACACACACACACACACAGTTACCAGGTCTGGAGTTAGAACATCTACCTGCCAACTTTATCACACTACTGCAGAATGCAGTTACAGGATGCACTACGTAGATTACTGGGCTACAACCTTCCCAGAGGTGTATTTCTAGGTGGGTGACATCAGCAGCCTTGCCAAAGTTGAGTATATGAATTGTAAGGAATGTGAGTACTGTAAAAAGCATTGTTCTCTACTCAGTCAGACACACACTTGCCAGGTCTGGGGCAATACACAGTTACAGGGCGCACTACGGAGATTACTGGGTACAATTTTCCCAGTGGTGTATTTTTAGTTGGGTGACATCAGCAGCCTTGCACAGTTGAGTATATGAATTGTAAGGAGTGTGAGTACTGTAAAAAGCATTGCTCTCTACTCATTCAGAGACATACGAACACACACACACACACACACACACACACACACACACACACACACACACACAGTTGCCAGGTCTTGGGTTAGAACACCTAACTAACTACTTTATCACACTACAGCAGTACCCAGTTACAGGACATTCTACAGAGATTACTGGGCTACAGCTTCCCCAAAGGTGTATTTCACATTGGATGACCTCAGCAGGCTTGTCATAGTAGGGCTATGGGGAGGGCGGTGTGTGCATGGGCCATAACTCATTCATCTAGGGGTTGACACACCACATGCGGGCAAACACAGGGTCATATGTCACAGGTACATGTATACGGCTACTAGATGACTACTTCCTTGTACAGTCATGTTGCACAGCTGGCACATGCACCACATATGTAATGCTGACACATACTGGTGGCTAGCATCTGCAGAGGAATACATCTGCACCTCATGTGTTTGGGGCTCTTTGGCTGTGAGCTGTGTGAGACAGGCCTGGATGGCTCATTGTCACAGTGACCCTCTTCCACACATGTATGCACGTCTACCTTTGGCTTATTTTAGTGTGTTGTCCTGACATATATGTCTGTATTCCTATCCACTGTGTGTGCAGGGCATGAGTGGTGCATACTGACAAGTGTCTGCACTAACAACTGCAACTGCCAGATATGTCTGGTCCACTGGTGTTTGCAGTCATGGCCTTCATGTGTTTAAGTGTGTGAGCATGCCCAGTATGACCTTTCAGTATGTTGTTGACTGACATTGCCTTAATTTTTCTTAGTGTGTGAGCATGCCCAGTGTGTCTGTCTGTACTGCATGTGTGGATCAAGTGTAGGTAGTCTGTAGTGCGGTGCTGACCTTTGTGATGTACACCGACAGGTAGCATGATGTGTCTGCAGGGTATCCATTGGTCAGTTGGCATTGACTGTTGCTACATTTCTGCATAGCAGGGAGGGGACACCTGAATGTTTCTACATTTCTACACAGGTTTGGGTGGGCCACACCTGACTGTTACAATATTCGTATGTAGGATGGAGGGGGCGCACCTGACTATTTCTACATTTCTACACAGGAGTGCGGAGGCACACCTGACTGTTACTATAAGTCTACGTAGGATGGAAGGCCACACCTGACACTTGTACACATTTGCTAGGACTGTACTGGTATGTCAGGTACTCCATTTCAGTCTGTAGTCTTACCTATCATGCTGGCTAGAGGCATACTAGTGTACTACAGATCTTAGCTTTTAATTACCTACATATTAGTTTCTGATTACCTAGCCTTCTCAACTGACATCCAACTGCCTGGCCTATTATAGTCTGTCTGTGTAGGCCTTGGGGGGGGGGGGTACCCATAGGCCTAATTCAGAGGCCATACTTCAGCATTTGTTTGTGCTTGTCTACACCTGCTCTGCTGGCTGTGACTGTTGTTGGGTATGTGACCCCTCCCCCGACTGGCATGTGGGAGTCACTTACCTTGTGGGTGTCCCAGTATTGAGGGTGGTGCTGCAGAGCTGCCTATGTCGGATGCACATAGTACACTCCCTATACATGGTTGTGTACAGGTAGTGTCATGTTTGGCATCCATTTTACTGTATATGTGAGTCAGAGAGAGAGGTGTCATTCCCTGGGTCCCTACCATGTCAGTGCATGTGCTATGCATTGCCTCTTTGCCAAAGCCAGGGTAGGGCATACTGGGCACAGATCCTTCTGCCTACTGGGGCAGGCTCAGGTTGTTCCTCCTCTGAGTCACTCTGTGCCTGTGCAGGCCTTGGTAGTGGTGGGGGCTGTGTGGCCCTGCCCCATGCTGGTCCTGCTGCAGCTGTTTCCACAGGATCATATTGTGTAGCATGGCACATACAAGGACAAGTTGGGTACATGTAGTTGGTGAGTACTGCAAGGCTCCACCAGAAGTGTCCAGGCACCAAAACCGTGACTTGAGCATCCCAAACATACGCTCTATTATGATTCTTGTTTGTGCATGTGCCTTATTATGGAGTTCTTGTTCAGGAGTGTGTGCATTTCTGATGGGTGTCATCAGCCACGGCTCCAGTGCATATCCAGCATCCCCCACTAGCTGACCATGTGGGATGTCCCCAATGGCAAATCTCTGGTACAGCTGCATCAGATGCCAGATGTGGGAATCATGATAGCTTCCAGGACAGCCAGCACACACATTCATTATTATGCCCTGGGCATCACACATGACGTGGTAGTTGATGGGGGGGAAGCCCTTGCGGTGGATGTAGACCCTACCCCGCTCACCCGCTCACCGGCTGGTGCTTTGATGCATATGTGCGTGCAGTCGATTGTACCCACTACCTCAGGGTGTTCTGCTATTTGGTGGAAGAGACGCATATTGCTGGCCAACACCTCACGGGTGTTGGAGATATATACATGCTCACTGACATGTGCTGACATGGCATCCAGGAACTGGTGGAGTACCCTGGATGCTGATGCCTGTGAAATCCCCATCATATCCCCAGTTGGTCTTTGGAAGGTACCTCTAGCTAGTATTCTTAGGCCTGCACATACCTTGGTATCCACTGGGATGGGTTCCCCTCTGTTAGTTCTGTGTGTGAGGCACAGCTCAACAATTTGTTGTAGGAGGTCCCTGTTCACCCTATAGTGCTCAACTATCTCCAGCTCATGTAGCTCTTAGTAGGTTACCCTGGGTCTGTGCACTCTTCTCCAAGTCCTCACTGTGGGTTGTTTGGTAGCATTCACATCCTCACCACCCTCAGCCTCTTGTACATGCTGGTTTATGATAGCAAAAGCAGCCCCTAACATTTTTTGTTTTGCGTTCATTTTGCAAAATTTCCCCATTTGCATACACCGGTGGTGCAGGAAAAAACAAGGGGGAAAGGTGTTTGCATAGTTTATAGTGGTGTGCTGAGCTGGGCTGGTCTGCTGCCTGTGTAAATTTGAGGTTTTCTAGTCATTTTTAAAGCCATCCATCTTCAAAGATAGTTCCTGTAAGGTAGATGTCATCAATTTCAGTTATTTTTTCAAAGCAGCATCTGGATGAGAGTTCATTGAGTTGTTCATATTCAGTGACTCAATATATCTCCAAGTTATCTGACAGGACAAGTTTTGTATTTCTCCACCAAAATTAATATTTATGTAGTTTAGTAGTTTATCTATAGATTTCTGATGTTTTAAAATTGAAAATAATAAAAGTAATGATTTATTCAGAATGTTCAAAGAGTCCAATAATTCTTCACAAACAAAGGTAGGTCAAGATGAGTTACGATTTGCATTATATATAACCAAACAAAGCAACATATAATACAAATATAGAAGTTTCTGTTCCCCTACTTGAACTCAATGAATACTTGTTTATTTTTCATTTATTTTACTTATAATAATTTAAGTAATTAATTAACTAATTCAACAAGGTACCATTCATCAGCGTACAGTCTCAAATGTAAAAAATTAACATCACATATAATAGCAGTAACAGTAGAGTGTTTTGAAACAAAATGCTATCATGGAGACTAATGCCTTCTTCAGTTAAAGTATGATTTAGTAATGTCATGTATATCCTAGTTAAATAATTGTAGCAAGCTCTTAGTACAAATGTCATCATTATTCTGTGTAAATATAGTTAATATCAATTGTGGCAGGTATCACAGCTATGCGTGCTGTTTGATAAATCCTGATATAGTGTGCGTGGATGCAGCTGTGTCTGGCAGCTAGTACAAAAGTCATTATTATTCTGTCTAAACATAGTTAATATCAATTATGGCAGGTATCATAGCTTCAAGTGCTGTTTGATCAATCCTGGTATGATATGCGTGGATGCAGTCATGTCTGGCGGCTAGTACAGATGTCATTATTATTCTGTCTAAACATAGTTAATATCAATTATGGCGGGTATCATAGCTTCAAGAGCTGCTTGCTTAAGCCTGACATGGTGTGTGTGGATGCAACTGTGTCTGGCAGCTGTTGTATTTTGCCATTTTCATCTCCGGGAAGCTGTGGGTTGCAGCTTGTGATGGAGGTTTACTGATGCTTGTGTATTAGGAATAGACATTTGGTGTTTTAGCTTGGATCCAGGGGAAGGGGGTGGAAAAAAACATGATTTGGTATATTTTGGCAGAGAATAGTTTGCTTATACATCTCCTGTGTGAGAGGCGTCTTATCTCTTGTTGTGGCAGCTTGTTGTGAGTTTTTTTTTTTTTTTATCTGTCTGCTCTCTGTTCTTTTCCTGGGTGCTGCCTAACTGAAAGGCAGGGAATTTGGGCTTGAAGTTGCAGTGAAGTGAAGCTTTGCTTCAGTTGCATTGTCATCCTCTGGTATGTAGTACACAGACACACTAACAGAAACAGATGTTCCCAGGTTGCTATGGTAATGGAGACAGAGTGATGATTATGCTTAATGGCTCTGAGTAGCCACCAAGATTATCCTTGGCAATAAAGGTTTTGTTTAAAAAAAAAAAAAAGTACACATATTGATGTTCTCCCAACACTTCTTTTAGCTCATTAAGCTGATTCTTGATAAAAAAAATATATAAATAAATAATAAGCGCAATTTATATTTAAAATGTACTTTGGTCCAAACATATTAAGGACTTACATAAGAGTGGAAGTTTGAGTTATTGTGAAAGACTAAGAGCACTTGGTCTTGTGCAGTACCCTTTGAAGTAGTCTGGGAGCTGAGCTTGCTCAGACGTGTTGGGAATATGGGGAGAGCTCATTTTAGGGGTGTTTAGGGTTGCCGGCAAGTGCTAGAGAGTCATCAGATTTCCTTTGTGGAAATATCCGTGGAAGTGGAAGTTGTGTTGAGTGGTTAACTGACAGAGTGGCCACTGCATGGAACAGGCTGTTAAAATGGAACAGGACACATATTGGTTTTGATATTTTAAGAACAGCCTGGAAACACACCACATGAACTAGTGAATGGTATTCTGAAAAAAACTGGATTGGCATAGTTGCCCATGCTTGAAGTACTGACATGGAAATATACTTATAATAAATAAGAAACTAGAAGGGACTCATAATTTAAAGTCTATTGACTGAATAAACATGCTTGAAAGGAGCTAATAATAAGAATAAGCATTACAGCATGTGGTCTCTCAAATAACTAAGCAACAGCCAAAAAAAAAAAGAAACACACAATAGTTATGTAATGCATGATTTTAGTAAATCTAGATACAAAATATATAATAGTCATATAAGCATATAAGATGTAGCAGTCTGCTGAATTTAGATATTAAGACAGGATTTAATAACATGGGCTCTTGTATAATAACACTACTGTCTTAACTTGTCATACATGACATACACTACATTGAACATCAAGGAGAAGCATGATGAATTTCTCATATAAGTAAATGTGCATAACAAGTTATGTAATTGCTTTAACTTGAATTGTAGTTTTTGTAACCCATCTTGACCATATATAATACTTAAGTGGTTACCAAGGTAACTAATGTTTTATACATAACATCAAACTGATAAAGTTGTTCAAGAGAAACAGTAGAAACCTGAACCTGAAATGTCACAGAATGTAACAATCATATTCTAAACAAATAGTATTAACTTGACAATAGACACTCAGTTTAATAACATGGGCTTGTGTATAACAACACTACTGTCTTAACTTGTCATAAATGACATATACTACATTGAACATCAAGGAGAAGCATGATGAATTTCTCATATAAGTAAATGTGCATAACAAGACATATAATTGTTTTAACTTGAATTGTGGTTTTGTAACCCATCTTGACCATATATAATACTTAAGTATTTACCAAGGTGACTCATGTTTTCTGCATGACATCAAACTGACAAAGTTGTTCAAGGGAAACAATAAAAGCCTGAACTAGGAATGTCACAGAATGTAACAATCACATTCTGAACAAATAGTATTAAATTGACAATAATCACTCAGTTTAACCTTTACTGATTATACAAAATAAAATGTTGCCCTTTAAATCTAAAAACTTTAAGTATATGCCATGAAATGGCAATTTATGAATATGGAAAGGGAACTTGTAATCATTACTCACAATAAGTGAATTTGTTGTTTTTAACCTATAATTTCACTCATTTTATAATACGAAATGACAGATATGAAAATCCTTACATGTAGGAAATGGGGGGAAGAGGGATGCACTGATAATTAAAATGCACTAACTTTCATCAATGTTCACATAAAACAAACTTGATGCTTTAAGTAAGTTGGCAACAAACAAAGTGATTACTTAAATGCTGGCAAACGATGAAATATAACTTCTGATATATCGAGTAAAATATGTTGTATTATAAACATTAGGTATAAATATTATTAAAATCTATTTATATTAAGTAATACATTCTGAAAGACTTCATCAATAAGGATGAATATGTTAAATAACTTTGTGCTATAATCTTTTACTGAGGTTTTATATATGGTACATCCTACTTTTCTATGATTGAACTGCTTGTCATCTATCTTTCATGTAAATATTAATTGCTTTTACAATAAGTAAACATTTATATTGTATTGGAATTATGTCTAATCTACAATAGTACTATATCTGTTCAAAATAGTATAAATATTGCTTTTTCCTATTACAAATATTCTCTATATGATAATTCAATTTATGGATCTTAGATGTTCTGGATTGTCAAGGTATGAGTGATAATCTGGTGGATTTAGGTTTATCCATCAGATTAGGAATGATTTTCATTCCATGGTTAGTGAGGATCTTAGTTTTGTTACCATTTATTAATTTACATTTTGTTATTTCACAAAAATATTTTTAGTATGCCTGACCAAAACATTACTGTATTGGTAAACACTCAAATTATAATACTGATAATTTTCTTTAAAAACTCAGACATATACTTTATAGTTATCAGAGGAAAATGTTTAATAGTCGCAATAAAAAAAATACATAGTCTAAATAGCCTAAGATGGATTTAACTTTATTATCTTCAAATACTAATGGCTTAAACAATCCTAGCAAGAGATCAAATCTACTGAAATATTTAAAACTGAACAAAGCACAAATTGTCTTCATTCAAGAAACTCATTTCAAAACAAATGACAATTACAAATGGAATCCCAAGGAATATATGATATTGGCACAATCCACTTATAAGACAAAGGCAAATGGGGTAACAGTTGTATGGAAAACAAATGTGATTTACCCAGAAATCATTTATAAGTATGAAGATAAAGAAGGCCTTATGGAATTAGTAATAGTTATATACAAAAACAGAATATGGACCTTAGCCAATCTATACTGGTTCCCAAGCATTGGAAAAGCAACTGTTAAAAAGTACATGGATTTAATTTCCATTAATTATAAAGGCAACTTAATATGAAGAGGAGATTTTAACTGTATGTATGATATTTCTGAAACTACAAATAAAAGACCACTGTGTACATATGCTGTATCAAAAGCTTTAAACGAGTGGGTAGAATAATTTCACCTGGTAGATGCTTTCAAATTTAAAGAAGATAAATCTTTGTTGTTTTCCCATCAAAATCACAGATTTGGTACCCAAACTATAATAGATAAAATGTTTGCTGCCCATGACTTACAATCTAAAATCATTACTTTCAGAATCACCCCCTTCCCCTTTTCAGATCACAGTTCATTGATACTAAAACTTCAAAATGGGTACAAACCATTAATCTTTAACTCCAGAATTCCACCATATATAACTAAAATTAAAGAGCTCAAACCCTGGTTATTATCTGAATTACTGTTCTTCTTAGATATTAATTACACCACAGAGATAAATAAAATAATGATATGGGACTCATTAAAAGCTTACATATATGGCAAAACCCTAACTTGGTATTAAAAAAAATTCAGAGAATGGGACTCTGAATTATTAGATCTACAATCCAAACTTTTGTCAGTAAAAGCTGAAAAATATCTAAATCATTTGGAGATGAAAAAGAAAGTAGAAGTATTAAACAATAAATACAATGAAATTCTGACACATCAAACTAGTTTAGCTTTAGAAAAACTAAAAATAAATTCCTTGGCCATTTCTCCGAAATATCTTCATAATTTATCCACAAAAATCAAAATACAATCAAAAGCTAATAACATAAAAAGTATATAAACTTTTTCCTTCAAAGATACTATCCCTCTTCCATAAAACTCTATTAGAAATTTGCTCACAAGCATTAATACCACCCTCTTGAATATATACCTTAATCACACCAATCCTAAAGGAAAACAAATCCTTAAACAACTGTACCTCATATAGACCTTTATAATTATTAAATAATGACTATAAGATATTCATGACAATATTAACTAACAGAATGAAAATACCAATATCCAAATCAATAAATAATGATCAAACTGGATTTATATATCATAGACACACACATGACAGTATTAAAAGCATAATTTCTCTTGTAGATTATGCTAATAAAGAAAATAAAGAAACACTCATAATTGGCTTAGATATAGAGAAAGCCTTTGATTCCCTAAGTTGGTACTATTTATTCAAAATCCTAATGCTACTTGAATTTCCTGCATTCCTTGTTCATCTCCTAAAGAATATATATAAAAATAATTGAGCGTATGTCAAGTTAGGCTCTTTTACCTCTGAAATTATACATATAACAAAAGGTACTAAACAAGGATGTCCCATGTCACTGATTCTATTTGCTCTGCCTATCGAAATATTGGCAGATTCAATTTGTAACAATATAAAAATCAAAGGAATAGATGTTTATGAACAATACAATTCTAAAGTAATGCTATTTGCTAATGACATATTACTAACATTATCTAATACAAAAGAGACATTGGAAGAATTAGATATATTAATTGACAAATTTCACATGACTTCAGGACTCCATTTTAATAAATCAAAATCAAAATTTTTGGGCGGCCGCGATGGTGCAGTGGTTAGCATTGTTACCTTACAGGAAGAGATTCGCCGGTTCGATCCTTGGCTGGGGTGCCTTCTGTGTGGAGTCTGCATGTCCTCCCTGTGGTGATGTGGGTTTCCTCCAGGTGTTCCGGTTTCCTCTCAAAGACATGCTGTAGGTGGATTGGACACTCTAAATTGACCCTTGGTGTGAGTGCATGCATGTGTGCCTTCTTTGGAAGGTTGGGCACCTGGCTGGCAACTCGACACTGTAAAACTTCACTGCCAGTCATGAGCGGACAGGTGATCTGCTGTGGTGACCCCTAACCGGGAAGAAGAAGAAAATCAAAATTTTTATTTTTAAATAAAAAAAAAAAGAACTGCAGACTAAGGGGGAATCATATTATAGGGAAACAAGAATCTACCTTAAAATTACTAGGAAACGAGTTATGCAAGGATAATAATGAATTAGTCTCAAAAAAACTATAATAATAACATCAATACAATTAAAATCTCTGTGGAAAAATGGAACAAAATAATATTAACATTTGAAGATATACTACACTTAATAAAAATGGTTTTACTGCCCAAGATCCTATAAAACAGGGAGCATTAAACTTTCCTGATATAGAAACATATATAAAAGCATCAATATCTAAAACAATCTCAGATTGGATAAGTCTAAAATGCTCTGCAAATTGGAAATAATTACTAACTGTAATATCAATAAATGAATTTGATTTACAAAAAAAAATTCAAATAGATAAAAACAATTTGCCATGCCACATATTATGTGCTAGTATGCAATATAACATAACTATACCCACTAAAACTCATATGATTAATTATTACATTGATTCATTTAGGAAAAGTATTAATGCAAATATAGATTTAAAAATCTGGTTTGATCTTTTAACACCATTTATAGTCACAAAGAACTTTCCACATAAAATATATAGAGAACTTATTCATTCCTGGGAACAGACATGATTTGTTTGTTGGCTCCAATGTATCGAAGAACTAAATGTTTTAGATATGCAATTAATAAAAACAACATACAAAATTCCACAACAGGACTGGCTAACTTTACAGAGTATTCTGTCATATTCACAATTCTTCATTTAGATAAATACCTACATTTATGAAATATATATATATGAACTCATACATAACTTTGACATGGGAAACTGTGTTTCACAATTTTGCAAAATATTGATAAACTATAAAACAACACTTAAAACCTCATATTGGAAATATATAACAAAAGGACACTCAATACAGTTAACTGAAGATATTAAAACAGATATCTTATTATAGATAAAATATGCATCCTTTGCACAATACTGGAAGCTTTTTAATTGGAAATGCTTGCACAGAGCATTCTTAACCCCAGACAAAATCAGTATAATTAGTTCTACCATAAAAGGAATATGTTGGAAATGTCAGCAAGTACACAATGCAGATTGGAACCACATTTTCTTTGACTGTGTTAAAATTAAGCCATTTTTGGATGGAATTGGTAAGTTTCTACAAGCTTTATTTAATGAATCATTTTATTTAACTAAAGCTCTTGTATTATTAAATGTGAGCGAAGCTCCTCATATGAATAGGTCAAACATGTATCTAGTATGGACTATACTTGCAATTTCAAGGAAGTGTATAACTTCAAGATGACCTCTGCCTAACATATAAAGCTATGTCAAACCCAGAGCTGTTGGACATGCTACACCCAAAGAAATCCCAATCCCTCTGAGCTACACGCTCTCGAGACCTAAACCTTGTCACTACAATAAACAGGACATGCTGGAGGGATAGATTCCTGTCCCAGAGACTTCCTATACTCTGGAACAAGCTATCCATCTATGTCAAGCAAAGTTCTTCATTAGCACTCTTCAAGAAAAATCTTGATGAGTGGATGGGAAATAGGAAATACACCCCGGGAATCACTTCTGTGTCTCTGCTGGACAGTGGCACAGGAAAATAACTTTCATGGGTGGCCTAAGCTATGGAACCTTGCTGGCTAGGCTTACGTAGGCCCTTGGGCCAATAGCCTAGTACCTACCTATGAACCTATAAGAAGGTGGAATACAAACACAATACTAACTCTGGAAGATTTCTACAGCCTACTGAAGATCACAGCATTATTGGAAATTAAAATTAAAGAACTAAGAATTTATCCAAAGCTATTTATCAACAACCCTTGGGGAGAAGTGTTATAATTTATTGACACTATACAATAATTGATCAGACACTCTGGTAATGGATTGGACATACTTATAAAGTAACTGTATGCATTAAGATCTGTTATAGTGTCAGGCTAATGTAATGTAAATAGTGCACATAGTTATTTAAATGCTATGTATAAATACTATGGAATTCATTCAAGTGTATTTGAAAAATAAAAAAAAATTGAGAAAAAAAAGATTGTCTGAATTGCTGTTGTGTTCGCCTTCCATCTCGCACTAACCATTCACAAATGCTAGTCATTAGCAACTAACAATTGTGTAGAGCCTACAGTATGTTTATGTCTGCTTCACAAAGTCAAAAGTTTGGTATTCAGCAATTCTTATGAGAGAACTCATTTGCACCTTCACAGTGCTTAGAGGGCTGAATCAACAGTATAAAAAGGTAATATGTAGCTAAGGAACTTTAGGGTGAGGAAACTATTGTATTTGGACAAAACAGAAGACTGGTATTACTTTTAAAGTGATTTATCTGCAGAGAAGGCTTATAATTTGGTTAAGGTATTCTTGTATTATTTATTCTAAAGTTTGTAAAATGTTACAAATGTATTTATATATCCAGCAGAAAATGAAACTTTTTATCTTTATACACTTCTTATACTTTGCTGTTAGCAAATGCATTTTTGGCAGACATTTACATTTCAGAGATAGGCAGGTTATACCTTCAGAACAACTATTTTTTGTAAAATTTGATGTTACAATATTCTGTGTTATAGGAGAGAAATTTAATGTGTGAGCCACTGACACTGGTGTTAGGTTTCTGAGATGGTCCAGGACAACTTCCACAGAAGTGGTGGGAACACTGAGAAGTGACTGGCATTCATACATTATTTTTTCTGTTGTGTCTGTGTACACATCCTGATAATTGTGTGGAAAGGATATATATATATATATATATATATATATATATATATATATATATATATATATATATATATATATATATATATATATATATATATATATTTATACACACACACACACACACACACACACACACACACACACACAGATATATATATATATATATATATATATATATATATATATATATATATATATATATATATATATACACATACATTTACTTCTGTGGTATTCCTTGCTTTGTCAAACTTTCATTTATTTGCTTACTCCCAACAGTCAGTAAAATGGTCTGGCTAAACTACAAACTTTGTTTAATACGATATTGAGTAAAGTACAGCTCACTTTCAAAAGAATTGAGTAAAATTGGGTAAATTGCAGCTCACTTTGAAAAGAACTGAGTAAAATCACTGTAAAGTTATATTCTTTAAGCCTGCATACTCACAGACCCTGGAAATCCTTGTAGCTTGGTATAGCTCCATAGACCCTGGAAATCCTTGTAGTTTGGTATAGCCAATCAAAAGCTTGATTGCCCACCATATGATGTGAGATTACTTCTATGACTGCTTCGGCTACCATTTTCAAACCCCTAGTGCCTAAGGACCCATTCAGCTAATTTTCTACACAAACAGTATGCTAGAACTGTTTTTATTGCACTTTTCACTGATTATGTGGTAAAGAAACAACTAAAAAAGCTAAGCGGTGTGCATTGTAATAATTTCCTGATTCGCCAAATCAATAGAATGTTTAGAAAAACAAGTGGAATTACCTGTAAAGTTTGCTAGCCAGGAGTGATTTTCTAAGCATATTTATTGACTGCATGTGGTAATTTTAACATTATAAGCTTGGCGGCATAGTTTGCTGTGTAATACTATTATGCTGGTTCATGAATCATGAACAGAAGTGTTTCCTAGCATTTAGCAGGTGGATTTAGCTGTACTGCCTTAATGCTCTAACTACTGATACATAAAACCACATAGGAAAAGCTGTGTAAAATTCACTGAACTTGCCTGTGCTGTACACTACTGCTCTGACTGATAGCTGCAATTGAATATAGAGAAATTCAGAAGCTGTGTTACTACTAATATTAATGAATGCCCTGCCTGAATGTATAATACTGTTTGCATGCTGTTATGTTAGCTATGTTCCATATAGAATCCATGCACTGGCTCTGTGTACCTTACCAGGTCTTTCCACCTCACCTGTCCTCACCTCGAATGGCTCAATCTGTGCTGAAAAGAAACTATCATCCTGAAAACTAAAAGAAAAGCATTCCTGCACTGTCCCTCACTAAGGAAAATGACTGCAAGGTCTATATCTTAAGTGTAACTGTTATGCTAATAGATTGCTTGGCTGAACTGGGTCTACGGCTAGCATAAGGTCCACAGTAAAAGATAGCTTAACAGTCTTAGATCCCTAGTCAGGCTGCTGTAATAAGTAATAAAATAAGCATCCTACAGTGCATACAGCCTGTATAACACATCCCCCCTGCTTACTTCATCTCACAGTAGCTAAAGAAATAAATATCTGTTCAAAATTCAGGTTAAAAGTTTGCTTACTCCCAACAGTGAGTAATATTGTATGGCTAAACTACACTATCTGTACAAAATTCAGGTTAAAAGCTTTCTTACTCCCAACAGTCAGTAAAATTGTCTGGCTAAACTACAATATCTGTACAAAATTCAGGTTAAATGCTTACTTGCTCCCAATAGTCAGTAAACTTGTCTGGCTAAACTACAATGTCTGTACAAAATTCAGGTTAAAAGCTTGCTTACTCCCAACAGTCAGTAAAATTGTCTGGCTAAACTACAAACTTTGTTTAATACAATATTGAGAAAAACACAGCTCACTTTCAAAAGAATTGAGTACAATTGGGTAAATTGCAGCTCACTTTAAAAAGAATTGAGTAAAACACTTTAAAGTTGTATTCTTTAAGCCTGCATACTCACAAACCCTGGAAATCCTTGTAGCTTGATATAGCCCCACTTCACTTGCCCTCACTTGCTCGGGTTCGCTCCGCACCCCATCCTGCCCCCAACTTCCACCCGCCCCCACTAGTGCTAAATTTAAGCCCAATAAATCACTCCCCCTCCTGCAACCTATCACAGATAATTCACACCTCCATACACCACCCCCATACACCACCACCACTTCCTGCCAACAACCCTCTTAATTCTCTACCCACATTACTTACCAAGTATCACTACTATCAAGATGAGACCAATTTTGTTCCTCTCCGTTATATTGCCTGGGCTATATCTCCTCACCATCTATGAAAATCAGCCCTATCTTGGCTTTCACCACCCCATATATCATAACATCTCTGCTACCACATTGAGTGAATCAGACCAACCCCTAGCTCACTACAAATCTATCCTCTCCACTTTTAACAACCACCAACTAACTGGACCATGGTCCATTTCCCCCAAAACTAGATATTATCATAAAATAATAAGTAAAGCACTGAAACTAATAATCACTGTACAATTTACTCTGATGAGGGATGGGGACATCCACCCTAACCCTGGCCCACCCTTCCCACAAGCTCCCAGCCCACTAACACCTTCAACATATGGTCAAATTCAAGATCCCCTAACTCTCTCCTGACCTGTCACCTAAACATCAGGGGTATTAACAGCAAGTCCATAATCTTCATGCCCTTCTACCTACCTACTCACCTGATGTGCTATGTCTTACAGAAACCTGGCTAAAACCAGGAACTAAAAATGATGAGGTTATCCCACCAGGGTAAAACATACTTAGACTAGACCATAACACCAGGGAAGGTGGAGAAGTAGCAGTTCTATTTAAAAACACAATAGATGTCACACTGGCCCCAGACCAACCCCCCTTGTTCAATAATGCAGAAGCCCTAATTAGCAAACTACAGCTTATCAAAAGTACATTTATATTCATTGCCTGCATTTATATCCCCCCAGGCAACAATGCAAATACACTAGAAGACTTCCTCCAATGGCTTTTCAACACATACCCTCATAAAACTATGGTGTTAGGAGATGTTAATATTGACTGGAACAATTGTTCCTCTGAATCTCCCACCACCCATATAAACCTTCATGGTTATACCCAACTTATCTCCTCACCCACCAGAATAAATAAATCCAACTACAAAGGCAGTATCCTGGACTGGATTCTTATCAACAATCACCCAAACCTGTAATGACATGGGTACCCCCCAGATGATATAAGTGACCACCTACTCACTTACATCATTAAGCATAAAGTAGATAACCACCACCAAGTTCTATATAAATCTATCAGAAACAAGAACTTTAACTCCACTGACTTTCAGAACGAACTCAGAGCATGCAATTGGGCCATACCTAAAGAACGTCCACTAGATGATGTTGTACCTACTTTAATTCTAAATTCCTCTCCATTCTAGATTCCCATGCTCCTATCCACACCATCAGAGTCAAAACTAAGACCGCCCCCTGGCACTCTAAAGTAACCAAAACCAAAATCATAGCAAGAAATAAAGCATGGGACAAATGGCGCACCTCCAAAGACCCACTTGACCATATTAAATTCCAACAATCAAGGAATGATACCAAGAAAGCCACACTGTTAGACAAAAACACTTCTATCAACACCTTCAACAAAAACACCAGAACAAACCTCAAAAATGTTGGGCAGGCATAAACAAACTGCTCCACCTTGGCCAAACCTCCACCCCCACCCCCACCCACTCAACTTGCAACCTTAAAACTCCAGAGGAAACTGCTAACATCCTTAACAATTTTTTTACCAAAACCATCCAATCACTAGTTAGCCAACTACCCCCCACCAGCTCCTTTCAAAACTCCTCCACAACCACTACCCCACTCCCTTTCACCTTCCAATATGTATCTCTACATCCACTATCCAATCTATGATTAACAAACTAAAGCCCACTACCCTGGCAGCTGATCTCCTCCCACCAGAATATTTACAAAAAGGGGCAGATGCCATTGCATACCTTGTCTCGGTCATAATAAACCACACCTTGACTTAAGCCACTATCCCCTCTCTCTGGAAGGTTTCCCATGTCATTTCTCTTCATAAAGGAGGGAATTCTTTAGACCTTTCAAACTTCCGACCAATAGCCATACTATCACCATTGGCCAAAATTATGGAAAAGTGCATCCACAGCCAATTAATGCACTATCTCACCCAAAATAAACTACTGGCCAACACTATTTATGGTTTTAGACAACACCACAGCACCACATCAGCCCTCCTATCCTTCTCTAACTCTATCAACATCAACTAAAACAATAAGAAACTTACCTCTGCTCTCTTCCTAGATCACTCTAAGGCCTTTGATATGATGAATCACCAACTGCTTCTCCGTACCCTGAAGGAACTGTCACTGAATAGTAGCTCTATTAAATGATTCCAATCTTACCTGTCTGATAGACAAGCAGTTTTATGGCAGAATACCCTATCCACACATCTACCTATTACTCTAGGAGTTCCCCAAGGCTCCATACTAGGACCACTACTCTTCTCAGTCTTTATCAATGACCTACTCACCATCACTTCCAAGGCCACCTCCATCCAATACGTGGATGACTCTACTTTAATATGTACTGCCTCCTCCTCAACTGAGCTTATGACTCTAACCCAGGATACTTTCAATGATGTAGAAAAATGGTTCACAAACCATCAGTTTCTATTAAACCCCAACAAAACTAAACTGCTCATCTTTTCCCCCACCTGCAAATCCTCCTCACCATTCTTTACTACAAGTTCCAACTATGGCACTATTATATCACCAGATACTCACACAAAACTCCTGGGCATCACAGTCTGTAACACCCTAAAATATGATATCCATGTCAATAAAACCATCAAATCTGCCAACAAAAAACTGGGCTCCCTATATAGGATCAAACCCTTCCTCACTCCTTTTGCAAGAACCACTATTGCTTGGTCCCACCTACTATCTACCCTCCTCTATGCCTCCCCCCTCTTAACTAACCTGAACCAAGCCACCCTTACCAAACTTGCTAGTTACAACCATATTGCTAGATTTGCTACAGGTGCTATCTCTAGGGCCCACCATTGTATCAACCTAACTCAACTAGGATGGCTAGAATGTCCCAGTCTTCTCCAATACAACCAACTTGTAATAACCCACAAAATACTATATCAACCCAAAAAAAACACCAGCACTAATTAAGATCATCAAACCATACAGCAACCTGAGGTCACTATGCTCTGCTGACAAACTGCTGGTACAAACAACTAAGAGCATAAATGAGGCTGGGGGCTCTCTATTCACCAACTCAGTAGGCAAAACTTGGAATATACTACCTGCTGAACTTACTCACCAATCCTCCTTAACCCAGTTCAAAAAAGCCTCAAACTACACTTCCAACAGCATTGGCAATGTCCCTGCTTAAACCCTGACTAATCACCACCCGCTGTTCCTGCAAACTCTCCCTAAGCATTTCAATCACATACTCTAATAAGTGTATGGATTCTTGATGGGACTTAGCCCATAACTGCGTGTATTATTGTCTGAAACTAAAGCCGCATGATTTTGATGTTGTGTACTATGTTTTATCTAAGTTTGTAACCCTACTGAAAACTGCATATTATACTTATCTCTAAATGTTTCTATTGTTCTAAATGTATTTGTCCTCTGCTTTCTGGAGCTTTTCTCCCCGGGCCACCACTGAAAATGGACATATATCCAGTTGAATTTTCCCGGTAAACAACTGTAAAATAAATAAAAATAAATAAAATAAATAGTTGGTGTTTTGGAGACTGGGAAACTACCTACCATTCTGTAATCCAAGAAGAAAAGTATGTTTCTTGTGCTTTTATGTTGAAAATGTGTATGCATCGTGATATTTCTGTGAGAAACATAAATACTGTATATTACTTATATGATATTCCTTGCTTTGTGCAAACCTTTGTTTGTGTGTGTGTGGGGGAGGTGGGACAGCCAACTAACCTTAAGATGTACTAAATGACAAGTGTTTTCAAGGGCTTAATGTTGACAGTACGGTACACATACCGGTTAGTTTTTTATCATTAATACATTAGTTATGTGATATTTTTCTTTTTTTTTCCTTCTGTTTTTTATGTCATATACGATTATGGCATACAAGCCTACAAGTCCACGGAAAGCCCCTTTCAGAGATACAGAAAATGAGGCCATAATACAGGCTGTGTGGCCCTATGGAGCATCAAAAGATGATGGCGGATAAATGGAGTCACAGTCAGGAGATGCAGAGTATGACTCTGACATTGAATTTATGACTTACCCAACTTTTGTATTTCCTTCAGATGCAGTCAGCATGCCTACGCCTACCCATTACACTCATCCCTCAAATATTGGTGAGGCTGTCAGTGACACAGTTTATTAGGGTAGTGTGGTTACTATGGCTTAAGGGTCAGTTGGCTTGAGGGTCAGTTGACTCTGGCCATAGCCAAAGTGGGGGTGAAGTGCCACAAAGGATGGTTGGTTGGGGTGCTCAGAGGAGGCCTATTGTCCACTCCACCTGATTATGGTGTGTTATTACACACCACTCAATGTCTGTTTAAGGCTGTCATGGAGGTACAAGCACATTCCAATAGGGCTTCTGAGGGCATGCTTAAGGTTCTAGATGTGACACAGGCTGATGTGTATGTCTGCTCTACTGTGTGGCTAATTGAACAGATCGGATGAATGACATGATAGAATGGGCAGTGTCTGTGATGGAACATGTGCTGGGAGCAGGCAGCATTCTCATGGCTGTAGGTCCCCAGCATCATCTGCTGTTAGCCAATGTAGCCGTACCCAATCCTGCTCACATAGTTGCACTACTTCCATTACTCCATCAGTGGTTAAAGTGTCCACACCCAGATGTGATAGTTCAGTGGGTTGTGGACCTGGCCATAATAATGACAGCTCATTCAGCAGACATCACTCTTGTTTAAGTAGCACCAGCACATCTACCCATGGGCGTGGATGTGTTAATGCAACTCCTGGCAGAATCAGTTCTCATGGACAGGGGCTATAAGGATGAACTGATACCACTACCATACATGGCTCACAGCTGCTGTCTGACATGCCAGGATGTAGAGCTAGCAAACAGCTTGGTTGTATTCATGCAGCCACTCACGCACACATTTCAAATTGTGTGCCCATGCAGTTTCCCACACATAGCAGGTACATGAGGCATTCATGAGGCTTGCGGGTCATTAAGTTTCAGTAGCCATTTGATAATTAGCTTCATTTCTGCCTGCCTGTTTTTCTTACTCATACACATTCACTACTTTTGTGTCAGACTTGTCCTCCTAACCCCCAAACCCCACCCTTTGCAAATAATAACTGTGCCATTATCATGTTTCGATCTTTTGGATTCAGGGATAAGAATGTATTTTGTTAACTGAGTACCTAGTATATGTATTGTTGATGCTGTTTTGAAATATTTACTGATTTCTTACAGCCTTTTTACTGTTGTGATTACTACCTTGAAATCCTTGATACACCAGTGAAGCTTATTGCTCCAACTTTTGAGAATATAGGAATAATTGGACTTTGGACTGCTTTTTCT